>NC_091536.1:18645483-18947258 GCF_042242935.1 Bactrocera oleae | reverse complement strand
TATATACAATTTTTGCACAAAAAGTAGATAAGAAGGACGCAAAGGACAATGTTGAAGAGATTTTTTCTTCTCAACAAACACGGTGATGTATTCGCTAGGTTCACATGACTAGCTGTTGCTTATCAAGTCCATCATATTCGTAATTTAGAGATTAGCTTAATGCCTAACACCCATGAAATAATTAAAATATTCGAAATTTAACTCCTAAATAGTTTATGGTTAATTAGATAAAAATGTGCGCATATGCATGAGAATACAATATAAAGATTTTCTTCAAAAAACCCACATGCAATTCACTAATTATGCACATACTTACAAATAAAGAGAGAAAAGGCATTTTTTTACATTGTTGTTACTGTCACAACGCGTTAAAAGACCTTTCACTGCATTACATACCTATAAGGGTTAATTTCTCTATTTCACGTATTACAAACGCAATATGTATGTATGTATGCATGCATATGAGTGTGTGTGCGTATGCATGTGTGAAAGACTATCTCCGAGTGACCCAATCACCTAGCGAAGCATTCAACCAACAAACCAGCCACTCACTTACTAAACCAAAGCACAAGAAAACAGCAAAACAAAAACAATAATGCAGCCGACCTTTGGTCGATGGGGATGTTCCAATAGCAACAACAACAACAACAGCGTTAACAACTAGAACAAATGCTATGCCGCGTGTAAAGAATATAATTTTAAGCATCACATTTGGGAAAACATAGAGTTGACCTTATAATAACGCAGCTTTACAGGCACAATAACAGCAACCAGAACAACAAACGCCACAAACACAATTGTTGCAACAATTTGAGAGCCAGCGTCCAGGCACGATGTGCTCGTCCTCACACACAATCAAATTGAAAATGCAACAACTACAAATATAAAACACGAATATTTATGTATGTGTATGTATGCAAATATGGAAAGGTGTTTTTGGGTTCAACCCTTTTTGCTGGTCTGCATGGTCTGCTACATTTAGAAGCATCCTTTCGTCCATCTAAACTGCCAGCCGTCCTTTTATCCGTCCCCCTGGGTGTTTTATCATATTGTTGTGGAAATTGTAGCCATTGCCCATAGCATAGAAGATGATCATAGGTATGTGTACGCAAGCGTAGTGATGTATAACAAGGGACCGGTAGCAGCAACATTCACGCAGGCGCAACTCTTGCATTTCATATGTATGGTGACCAAATCAAAAATTTAATCTGGACCGCGTCACGTCAACATCCGTGCTTTATTATTTTTCACTTTTACGCTAAGCTTCCTATTTGGCACTTATTTATTTTGCTGTTGCTTTTGTTCTTGTGCTAATGCATAGTTAGTTGCTTGAAGTCCGGCAGTACAAAACTGGTTTTAAATTTCCACCTTTTTTATTTATTTCCGTTTTTTTTTTTGCACGTATTGCTGCTGCATTCATTAAATTGGAAGCTGATATTTATGCAATAAATACACAGTGAGAAAAATCACTACAAACTGCTCACAAGGCTCTCTCTTTGAAATCAAATAATATGCAAGATTAAGAGGTTAGAATTCACGCCATTGGTGAATATCCTTGAATAATACTTTTGTAGTTAAACTATATATAAAGTCCGGAAGTTATCTATAATAATAAAATCTGATGTCTATTCAAATTTTTACGCTTTTTCTAACTTTTTCAGCGTTGTATATATGGAAGTCGGACAATAGTTTGTAGTTTAAGTGTAGTATAAGTTGACATATGTAACTCCAGAGTATTGTTAAGTCAAGGACTGTCAACTCCACGGTTTTTCTTAAAGTTATTTGGGCAAAGTTTTCCGCCTTTCTGCTGCAACAACATTATAACTTAAGCTGTTTTAAAATTTATACAAAGTTGAAAAATCGCTGAAATCTACAGTTTTCGAAACGTAAATAATAAAATCATACTGAAACCGTTAAAAAACTGTGTCACCTGTCGACATTTATTTAAATTAATACCATACATAGTTAAGAAAACTTGTTTTTATATATATATATAATTTTATACCCTAAACAGGGTATATTCAGTTCGTCACGAAGTTTGTAACACCCAGAAGGAAACGTCGGAGACTCTATAAAATATATACATAACTGACCAGCATGATGAGCTGAGTTGATTTAGCCATATACGCGAACTAGTCCCTCAGTTTTTAAGCTATCTATCTGAAATTATGTCCTTTCCTCACTAAGAAGTGATCATTTGTCGGAACGGACGATATCAGACCACTTTAGCATATAGATGCCATACAAACTGAACGATACAATGAAATCAAATGCTTGTATGGAAAACTCTTTCATTTGGCGAGGTACCTTCACGAAATTAGGCATTTTATAGATGGGATGACTATAGTATATAGTTGTCATATTAACTGAACGATCGAAGTTAAGTCCCTGCATGGAAAACTGTTTTTGTATTTTTGAAGGGTATTATAGCGTCGGTGCAACCGAACTTAACATTTTTTCTTGGTTTTCTATAATTTTATATTTTTATATTCAGATTTTTTGCTTAATCACCCTTTTGCTTTTGCATACATTTCGCAATATTGCAAAATACACATGGTATCAAATTCGTAGCCGTTATACGAAATATTTATAAGAGTACTCGCGCGTGCCAAAAAATAATATAGACAAGGATATTATTAACAACAATGAATAACCCTTCCAGGCGCATGAAATAAATAACATACAAAAAACTATATTAGTTCAGAACTGTGGTCAGTACTCGACTGACCGCTCGCCAGCGGATTAGGTTCAGTATTCAACCCTTTTGTATATAAAAGCTATCCTTGCATATCTTCCTTGTGATATATTGTATATTTAACAGATGCGCGCGACTCATTTTCATATCATATAAAATATGGTTAATGTGTTTGTGTGTAAATATATAAATAAAACGTATTTCCTATTTAATAATATGTATATACATAATATATTGATCTTTACGTACATACATACACACAAATATGTGTATTTCTGGCAGCAATATGTCTGATCTTGTACTAATCGCAAACATTATCCCAAAGTTAGCAAGGAGGATCAGTGAGAAGTATATTGGCTTGGATGGGATCCAAAGGCGATTGGACCAACATTAAGCTATTTGTAGTGAAACGAGAATTAAAAAGACACTTAATGCTTACCAAATGAATTCACTCAAGTTACTTGTTTCGTTGCCTTACGTTCTTATTAGTTATTGTAAAACCTATTTCTTTCAATTGAGGGTTTAACAACAGTTGATCACAAGGAAGTGAAAACGTTTGTTAATAAGTAAAATATAATCTTTACATATTTTCATTATTTTTGAATAAACATCTTTTGATGGAAATGAGAGTCGCTGACAACGGATATACAATGTATATCGATTGGTGGGTATAAATATCGATAAGATGTGTGCACGATAACACATTAAATTGTGAATGCGCACATCTAATAGTACTTAAAGGAATAAGTAAGTAAATATATTTAATATTAATTTTGCGCTCATAAGAGATTTTTTATATTAAATTCATGCATTATCAACCATTTCGAATAGCATATAGATATATTTTAATTTTATTTGAACCACTTAGAATTCTGCTTACTACTGCTAAGTATCTATTGCAAATGAGTAGTACAACAAGAAGTAGTCGTTTGAAAACATGTTTATTTCTATAAATTCAATCAATGGATATAAATCAAGAAATTTCACATGTAAAACATGGTGCAACGATAAAATTAGCAGGAAAAAGGAAATCTGAAAATAGTAACAATGGCAGTGAAAGTGGTGTCAAAAAAACAAAACTTCTGATTCCAGAGGATACTCCTGCAATTGAAGGTCCGACTGAAAGCGGTAATACGTTTACAAACGTAAATACCGGCGCGAGAGCTAAAAACGCAGCTATCAAAGTAAATGCACACCAAAGTCCTAAAAAACGTATACAGCTTCTTTCCCCAATAAATACTGAACAGAAGCAATTAAAAGAAAAATTTATTTACGGCAACTATAACAAATATTATGGGTATAGAAATAAGGAAAGCAAATACTATGACATACGTCTGGAAGTCTTTGCAACTCGATCAGAGATGTTCCAAAGTAAACAAGTGCTCGATATTGGTTGTAACAGCGGACTGATTACAGTAGAAGTGGCCAAGCTATTCGCAGTCAGAAGTATAGTTGGTTTAGACATTGATCGCTCCTTAATCAACCAAGCTAACAAGATGTTATTGCGACAGAAGAAGATGTTACCTTTTGAAAATGAGGCACGTCGTTTACATAAATATCCTTACAATGTAAGCTTTGTGCATGGCAATTATGTGTTACGAGATGATATTCTATTAGAAATTGAACACGAACAATTTGATATAATCCTTTGTTTGTCAATAACTAAGTGGATACAATTAAATTTTGGAGATGCTGGATTAAAACAGGCTTTTCGGCGTATGTATCTGCAACTGCGTAGCGGGGGTAAACTTATATTAGAAGCGCAACCCTATGATAACTATGGTCGTCGGAAGAATATGACTGTGAGTATAACAAATAAATAGAAACATGAAATATGAGTTCACATTTTTTGCTTTTTTAGGAGACGATCAATGCTAATTTTAAAGCTATGCAGTTTTTCCCAAATCATTTCAACGACTATCTGCTTTCGTCGGATGTGGGTTTCGAAAGTTTTGAACTAATGGGTATACCTGAAAACTGTATAAAGGGGTTTAAGCGACCAATACAAATATTTCACAAAACATAATGACACACGACTGTGATAAAACTAACACACTAAAACATATTTTGTTTCGGTTTCATGAATCTTCGGCATGTACATATGTAAATGTATATTTAAGAAAAAAGTATGGTACAAATATTTCAATATTTTATATTTTGAAAGTTAAAGTGCATAAAAATAACAAAATATATTTTTAACAACAATAATGTCATCATTCTGTTTTTTGTTTTTTGTTTGGAGTACCGGGGGGTGTCTTCAGACTTTCTATCACTTCTGGCAAGTGCTTCGTCAAAAGCTCTTCGCCAGTTATTGAAAAATCGCTATCGATCCAAATAGAACGGAGGCGTGTCATGATTACACCCATACGTTTATCTGCAGTTAAACCGTGTTCTTTTAAAATGCTACCAGTTAGTGGGAAACGTGGTATTTGCCAAGCCTTCAACTCATTATAAAGTTCTACTTCATTTGAATATTTTAGCAACTCTTGAACAAATTCACGTCTAGCGTAAGGTTGCATGCAAAGTCTTTGATAATCGCGTAACTTGCAGAATTCCACTCCCACCTAAAATTTATTTTATGATTGATTTAAGCTTAAAGTTTTTTTTTTAGTCTATTTACCTTCTTTCGATTCTGTGTGATGAAGAGCGCTAAATCGCGTTCATAAGCAGACAATTTGAGACGTTGGTGTAAGCTCATCGCTTCTTCTGGTGTGTGAAGCAATGCAATCAGAAACAATATTGGCGTGTGAGGTTTTGAAAATTTTACCAAATCAGCACATAATCTTTTAAATTCATTATTATTAGGATCTACTGGTAGGCCACAGTGAGACCCTAAACCACAAGAAACAATTTCTTGTACTAACTCGCAACCAAAATTTCCCACGACAATTTTTTGAAGTTCAGTCCATATACGTTCCCCGCTAATGCGAGCTAAGCCTTCGGCATTTTCTCGTATAGCTCTCAAGGTTTTCACGTCATGTTTGAAGGGTTCTTTTGCAATGCGACCATAAAAACGAAAGTACCGTAAGATGCGCAAATAATCTTCTTTGATTCGTACATTGGCATCGCCAACAAACACAACGCGTCGTTGCATTAAATCTTCATAGCCATAAAAGTAGTCATAGAGTGTGCCATCAAAACCGAGAAACAATGAATTTATGGTAAGATCTCGTCTATTTGCATCCAATTGCCAATCAGTTGTAAATTGTACCTGTAATGAAAATTGTATGAAAACGATTTGGCACAATGTCTAATTTATTATTTACTTCTGCATGCCGACCGTCCGTGAGCACATCGATACGCAACGTGGTCACCTCAAAATTTTCTTTATTGTGGATGCGAGGAGTTATCGTACCATGTTTCTCGCCGTTTGCGTTAATCAAGCGTACTTTTTCTTTTTTGAACATTTCTTTCATTTGATCTGGAGTAGCTGTAGTTGCTAAATCTATATCTTTTGGTTTAATCCCCATTACAATATCACGGACAGCACCTCCTGCTATGCGTAGCTCATAATTATAACGTTTAAAGATGTCAATCAGCGCTTGCAGTTCATCTGTGAAAATACTTTGGAATTCAGGCGAATCTATTTTCTTTAAAACTGGTTCGCTGCGCATTTTAGTGGGTGCACCAAGAACTTTCAAATTTTGTTCTAATGATGTTGATTGGAGTGAGGACTCTTTAACTGTTTGATTCACAAGCGACATGCGGTGTTCGATGTTTATGCTAAAGACCCTTGCCAAATTTTTATTACGCCCTAAATATGATCGAAAATACCTTGAAAATATACTGAAACTGCTTTGCATCACTTAATTAAATAAAGTAGATTTTTCTAAGTAAAAATTATTTTTTCTTGAATTAATTTAAACAAAAATACAGCAATTGTTTGGAAACAAGTTTTTTTCGTTGTTTTAAAAAGCGTCAAACATATGTTTTATCAGCTTTGCCATATCTTTTAAAACTTTTCTCAATTTTCTTAATGTAAGACCTAAATCCTACTACCGTAATTTTATAAACAATTTTTAAATAATCTATATTCACATATATATTTAAATTTTCGTTCTATGGCTTATATAAATTTATATTTATATTTAACTACCAATTCAACTTTTTTTTAGAACAGGCGTACCAGCTGATTGGCGCACAGCTGCTCTCCTGATAACAACAAAACGTAAGAAATTTTACACTCCAATGTCGTTAACTTCATTTTTGGCACGATCTAGCATTCCATACGTACATGTAACGTCACCGAAATTCCTTTTCGCGGCAACATCACAAGTACGCCATAAAGCAGTGAATTCAGTAAAATATTCAAGAATGACCAGCAAAATAAAAACTGTGTACGTCACCCGCCCGGACGTTGCATCAGTGGGCATAGAATTGTTAAGGACGGAGTGAGTAAAGTGTTCATGAAATAAAGAATCAAAATACATAAATGCGATTTGTAACAGGTGTAACGTCAGCAATTGGTCACAACCGCTACCTGTGCCGCGTGATGAACTCTTGCGACAAGTGGTTGGGAAGGACGCAATCTACTGTGCATTAACGGATAAAATAGATGCAGAAGTAATTGAACGAGCGGGACCACAACTCAAATGTATTGCAACTATTTCTGTCGGTTACGAGCACATTGATATTACCGAATGTAAGAAGCGTGGTATACGTGTCGGCTATACGCCAGACGTGCTTACAGACGCAACAGCGGAGTTGACAGTTGCCCTCTTACTTGCCACCAGTCGTCGCTTATTTGAGGCTAATAAAGAGGTATATAATGGTGGTTGGAAGTCATGGGCACCCAATTGGATGTGTGGACAAGGACTGAAGGGTACAAGAGTTGGTCTCTTCGGTTTCGGACGTATCGGACAAGAGATCGCTGCACGTATAGTTCCATTTAAACCTTCAATACTGACATACACAGCGCGTACTGAGCGTGTTGCTGAAGCCGCCAAAGTCAATGCTCAGCGTGTTAGCTTCGATGAAATGTTGTACAAATCAGATTTTATAATAGTCTGTTGCGCACTCACGCCACAAACCAAGGAAATCTTCAATGCATCCGCCTTTGAGCAAATGAAACCTAACGCAATTTTCATCAATACAGCGCGTGGTGGTGTTGTTGATCAGCCGGCGCTTTATGCTGCTTTAAAAGAGCGCCGTATATTGGGCGCTGGTTTAGATGTCACCACACCAGAACCACTGCCGCTCGATGAGCCGTTACTTAAATTAGATAACGTTGTCATCTTGCCACACATTGGCAGCGCTGATGTCAACACACGCACGGAGATGTCACGCATAACAGCTTTGAACATATTGGCGGCTTTAAAAGACGAAAAGATGATTGCAGAGGTATCCGTTTAAGAAAGACACAAAACATGTTTATTACATTATAAGCAAACAATATTATGATTACAAGCTATAATAATTTTTAATTAAAATTTTTTTTTTGTATGCTATGTATTTAATTGGAATTATATGAATGACAAAGTAATTTAATCTTCGCCTGGTGGTAATGGTTGTGCAGAGGTTGACTGAATGGGTGTATTAATTCCACCAAGTGTTGGTATAGGCGCTGGAACTGGCGCTGGAACAGGTGCAATAGGTACAGTTGATATAACACCGATTTCAGAGGGATCTTCCACTTCTTTTTTGATTTGATCAACGGTTATATAACCACCACTTTCATCCTAAATGCAAAAGAAAATTACATTAAAGTATATACGTAATTTATATGTATGCAGTTAAACAATAATTATTTAAAACTTACTACAACACATCAAAATTGTAAATATTAACTCTTACCGCTATAAATACATCAACAGTCTTTCCGGATATAATATCTAGCAATTGAGGTGTAATGCCACTCATTGGTTCCTCTTGAATGCTTTGCGCATATTCGAATAGCGGTTTCCTCAAGTCCGGACATTGATCCAAAGCACTCACAAGTTGCTGGTGTGGCAAATGTAGCAATACAGGCAAAGATTGCGGTTTCAGCCTTTGGCAGCATTTAAGGAAACCTTCCCAAATCACTTTTTGACGCCACACTTGTTTCAAGATCAGCCGTTGTAAGAGATTTAATACGAAATTTGTTAAGCGTGGATACAATGTGATGCTTTGGATAATAGTTCGCATAAGTAGCGTTGGTATAGGAACTACTTCAACCAATTGCTGCAGCACGCCAATCAGTACATCCGGTGTGAAAACTTCCTTTTCAGTCAAACAAATTGAAGTGGCTTTAACGACTGCTTTCAAATCACACGCATTGGGATCTATGGTGTGTAAAGCGACAAGAATATCAGTGGGTGTGGCGGCCATTGTTTGATTAGCAAACTCCGTGCCTATGCCAAGTAATCGGTTGAAAACCTCCTTGACGACAATCTGATTCAGTTTCAACAACTTGGGTAGCGCATTTAAGATCTCTTGGCGCGAAAGACCGCTAAGCACAGGTATGAGTACACGGACGTCTTTAATTTTATTTGCATATAATTCTCGCACACGATTCACCAGCTCCGTATTGGGTGTGGCAACACGCTCGGTCAGCAAATGAATAATACGAATAATAAGCGTTTCGGTGCCTTTAGGACAATCTTCGATGAACTTAAGTAATGTGGCATTTTCAGCGCCCATTTTCTTTATAGTAGGATCAATAGAACGCAAAATGGTGCGTTTCAAATCCGGGCCGGTGGTAGTGTAAATTTCGCAAAGTTTCTCAAGGAAAACTGAAAGAGCATATTGATGTATAAACTATTAGAGCATTTGTACTGATAACTTAAACACAGTATGATATTCATTCTGTGAATTTCAAAATTGAAAAAAATGTTAAGAAAATCTTAATGAATATATTCAAGTAAAGCAAATAACAACTCACCGTTCGGTTTATACGGCAGTAAAGTGAGCAACAACGTCATACACGTCCTTGCGGTCTCCTCTTTCCATGCTACTTCAGCATCAGGTCGACCAAATTCTTCCGCAAATATGCTTGCTGGTGGCACTTCCTTCTCCAAATGATTTGCCCATTCCAAAGCGTATTCCTCTATGCGATTAGGCAGTACTTTGTGTATGTGATACAGCGCCACAATGTGTTCAAGTGCTCGCTCACGTAAATCCGTGCGCTCATGTACACAAAACATTAGCAGCACTCTTATAAGTTTGTTCTTGCGTGGTGGCCGCATCACAGCCAAATCTTTCAATAGATCTACACCAGGATTGACAAATTCTTCGGAGAAACACATCTCTACCAGTTGATTGAGCGCCTCGTCGGGCAATAACGGCGCTTCTAGAAAAATTCGTCGAATCAACAAAATTTTGTCTTTCAATTCACAATTTTCACGCACGCCTGTAATCAGTTGGCTCAACAGCTCGTTATAGGCATAATCTGGACGATTTTCAGACTTAACATAAGAGTGGCGGGTAAAACCTTGTAAAAGGCAATACTCTTCATACAGCCATGAAAATGCCAAATCAATACGCTGTCTCACATCTAGCATTATAAAGTCGAAAATGAAATAGCGCACCTTATCAGGGAACGTTGCTGCCATGATTGTGAGTATTTTACGACGCTTTGCCGACACGCCACCCACAATGCACTGGCGTTCCGATTGTAAAATGCGTTTCACGGCTTCTAAAAGAAACTTCTCCTTAATGGGTCGTGAAAATGGTTTAGTGACCTCTTGTAATTTAAGAGTTTTTGCACGCATTTTCATACGTTCTATAAGTTCTTGTTCGCCTTTAACTCTCTCCATGTTTTCACGTAATTTTTTGGTCGCCTCGTCCTTACGTGCTTGATCTTCGTCTACTGGTTGATCACTAAAACATAGTACACGTGTATATAAGTTAATAAAATATATTTTACATTTATAATTTTTAATATATTTACCTTTCACAAGTGTCCATGGCCTCCATCCTTCTTGGTCTCATTGGTGTCTCTTTGCTAAAGGCGGCCGCGCCTGGTCCAATTTTCTGCGCAGTCATTTGTTCACCAAGCACTTTTGCAATCTTCACTACCTGCTGCTGTATAGACATGTCCCGTATAGGTGTATATTCATTAATAAAACGATCTGGCGCCTCGTCTGGTAACTTTGGTAAAAACTCCACAACCAGGTTAACTGCCACATCCGTGGTTCTTAATTGCTCTGCCAAGAATTTCTCATTTACACGAATACACCGTTGACGCTGCTTCTCTACCTCTTCTTCATCGACTTCCATCTCTGTATCCTTTGTGCATTCATCGTCTAAGCCAGACTTACCTCTGCGCTCCTGCTGCCTATTTATGGAGTCTAATCGCATTTTCTTATTGAGATTACTAGCCGCACTCTCTAATATGCGTTTCTGTCGACGCGTTTGTTCTTGCTTATCCATTTTTGGTATAGCGCGTTGTATTTCACCTTGCGATGCACCTAAATCTAGCAGCATATGTCGAATTGTTGCATGGTATTCGTAGGATCCACGATTTTTTAATAATGCTATTAACTGCATCTTTAAGCTTTTCCTTACTGAACTGGCTTGCGAATCTGTTAGTGTTGGTGGTAGATTTGAGTTGAGTTGTTTAAAGGCTTCTACAACGGGTCCCATGAGACTCGGCCGCAATTTTGCAATTGTGCAAAGACTGCCAGTACAAGTTATAAGATTTACTGAGGAAATATGTGTGGCCGCATGAAATTTCAATAATATATCAAATATATTCAATGCTTCTTCTTCCAATTTTTGCCGTTTTACGAGCTTAAAATTCGAGGGCACATCTTCAAGTGAAAAGTCGTTGTCTTTCTTTTGGCTATCCTCGTCTGGATAACTTTGCAAGACTACAACACCTTCTAAAAATTTTATTGCATTGGTACGTATACCATCATTTTCATTGTCGATTAGATCCAAAATTTGTGCTTTTACCAAACTCAGCACATTCCAAGCTTGTTCAGCACTGTCCACAATCTCATTCATGGGACATATCCACTGCAGTCCGTTTTTATATATACTACCACACGCTTGGATAACTCGTTTAATTACTTGGGGCGAACGATCGCGTAGGAGCATCGAAATAATACCTATTACTTGTGGCAGCAATTCCACTTTCACTTTGCTGGAAATAGATTTCTTATTTGAATTAAAAACTCTGGTAACTTCGAGGAAACTTTTTAACACTCACCATATTTGTTCAATAAAACAAACTACTTGTTTGCGAACATCCGCATTAGCATCATGTGCTAAAGAGAGTATGTGTTCCAAAAATTCTTCCAGTAGCTCCACGCATGAACCTAAGATCATTTCCTGAACTTTAACCAACAAATCACATTTAATCCCAGCTTCAGCATTGGGTACCTCGTTGAGCCACTCGACTACCTGTAAAAAGTAAATTCTTAGTTAAAAAGAGATTCGACTTCGGCTTGAAGTTGACCTGTCTTATTTTATAGCCTCAGACATACCTTGCTACGTGCATTTGCAGTTTTTTCATCTGTGAAAAGATTCACAGCTTCACCTAAAAATTGGCTGCGTCCTAGAAGCCCTTCCATATTTTAAACTGTGGTTAGTAAAAATATTACTAATACAAATTATGCAAAATTTCAACGATATAAAAAAGCAAACAATACTAAAAATACGGCGTGTTTTGACATTTCACACAACTTTCTCACAAAACTCAGCGTTGCATTTGTGTTAAATGAGGTTTTGCAGTGTTTCCCAAATAAATTTGTTTATTTTGTGAAATATTCTTTTATCTTTCAGTACCAGTTATGATAGCCATTTTACTATTATAATTTATCTTTACTTTAATTTTGTAATAAAAAATGTCACACTAACCTATTCTAATTCTATTCTATTAAATTATTTTTAGCAATTTAAGATAACATAATAGTTCTGTTTCTCGTTTGAAAATTAATTTTTAGGATGACTTTTCGAAGAACTAAAAAATATCATATATTTATTCTTAGCTTAACTGATACATTGTTTCATAAATAAGCATTTCGAAGTTATATTACAAAGCAAGTATATTTTAATAACTTCTTTAGTAAGCGACCGGTGATGGTATCGATTTTGAAAAAATGAATAAAGAAATTGACAACATTGATTGTCAGTGTCATTCATCGATTGCTGTCAGTGTATCCAGAAAAAAACTCGGTGCCGTGAAGAAAGATATCCGACGTGCAAATTGCTACAAATTAGCAGAATTGCAATAGTATTTTGCAATTAACAATTATTACCGCAAGCCGGTTGCATTTATATGGAAAAGCTATTTAAAGTAGCTTGAAAAGCACATATTGTGCATACCGAATGAAGTGAAAACGACGTCTGTTGTAAAACAGGAGGTGCAACACGATTGGAAGGAGGGTACCACGAAAGGAAAGCACAAAAAAAAAATAAGATCAACGAGAAACGAATTAAAAGCGAACACAAATAAAAGATACGCCTTAAAACAACAAGGAAACTTATCAACTGACTAACCGACCAATCAACTAACCAACCAAACGACAGAACGAGAGTATAACATAAAAAGCAATAAGAGTAGAACTACTGAACATAAAGAAGAAGAAATTAAAATAAAAGTATTTTTTTAGACAAACAGCGACAGCAATCGCAATAGCAGAAGCAGTCGCTGAAACAATACACGCGCCCTGCATACACGCGCTCCAATGTCAAGCGGCCAAGTAAATGTCGGCAGCGACAGCAATGGAGCAGGCAGCGGCAGTGGTAGCGGTGGTGGAGGGGGAAACACAGCAGAACAAGCGGCGCCACAGTCGCAACAACAATCACAACCACAACAGCCGCCACCACAAATCATTGGCGCTTCAACGACAACAGTCACCGCAGATACGATCAATATGGCAGCGGATTCGTCACCGCGTGAGTCAGGCGATGATTCTGAGGATGAAAGTGAAATCCTTGAGGAGTCACCATGTGGGAGATGGTTGAAAAGACGTGAAGAAGTTGATCAGCGTGATGTGCCCGGTATTGATTGCGTCCATCTGGCTATGGACACCGAAGAGGGCGTTGAGGTTGTTTGGAATGAGGTGCAATATGCGAATTTGCAAGAGCTTAAATCGCAAGAAGAAAAAATGCGACAAGTGTTTGACAATCTAATGCAATTAGATCACCAGAACATAGTCAAGTTCCATCGCTATTGGACGGACACACAGAATGCAGATAGACCACGCGTCATATTCATAACGGAATACATGTCGTCGGGGTCATTGAAACAGTTCCTCAAACGCACTAAACGCAATGCTAAACGTTTGCCATTGGAGGCGTGGCGCCGCTGGTGTACACAGATTCTGTCCGCGCTGAGCTACTTGCATTCCTGCACACCGCCTGTTATACACGGCAACCTCACCTGTGATAGCATTTTCATCCAGCATAATGGTCTGGTGAAAATCGGTGCAGTTGTGCCCGATGCGGTACACTACAATTTACGTCTGCATCATCGAAGCGATCAAAGTGAGACACATCACTTTATGGCACCCGAGTATGGTGCTGCCGAGCAGTTGACTGCCGCCGTCGACATTTATGCCTTCGGTATGTGTGCGTTGGAAATGGCTGCTTTGGAAATTCAACCTAGCGGCACTGAAACGAGTTCCATAAATGAGGAGACGATATTGCGTACTATTAATAGCCTTGAGCATGATTTGCAACGTGATCTTATATTCAAGTGCTTACGTCGGAATCCCGCTGAGCGCCCAAGTGCCAACGATTTGCTATTTCATCCTTTACTCTTCGAGGTAAGACAATTACACTAATAGTGAGGGCAAGAATTAAACTATATAAAATCAAATAACTGTGCTAGCCGTATATGTGTTCCTCTCCAAAAAAAAAACACCTAGAATGTTTGCATTTTAGTTTGTATTTTTTTTTTTGCAGTATTTATAAATTCAATCGAAAAGTGAAACTTTAAATATCCACGTTTTTTGCAGGTGCATTCGCTCAAGCTGTTGGCCGCTCACTGTCTAGTATTCGCACCCAAAAATCGGACTATGTTTTCCGAAACCGTCATAGATGGCATGATGCAACGCTATAACAGACCCGAAGTTATTATGGCCCGGGTGTCACGTGGAGAAGAAGAAAAGGACTATCGTCTCTCAGACGTGCCTACAGCAGATAAGCTGGAGAAATTTGTGGAAGATGTGAAATATGGTGTGTATCCATTAACCGCGTTAGGTGGCAAGAAACCGCCGCATTTTCGTTCACGCGCCGCATCACCAGAACGTGCCGATTCCGTCAAATCTGCAACACCTGAGCCGGTAGACATAGAGTCTCGGCGCATAGTGAATATGATGTGTAGTGTAAAAAAATTGAAAGAGGATAGTAGTGATATTGCAATGACAATATTACTTCGCATGGACGACAAGATGAATAGGCAGTTAACGTGTCAGGTAACGGAAGCCGATTCGGCCTCTGATCTGACTAGTGAATTGGTGCGACTTGGTTTTGTGCATATCGACGATCAAGATAAAATCCAAACGCTCTTAGAGGAAACTCTACGCGGCAGTTTTGCTGTTAATGCCGGCGGTGTCTGTCCATTCGAGCAGGGCGCACAAGCCCTTACCTTTAGTGCCACTATAAATGAGCACATGCCAGGAGGTGTGGGCGTAACAATTGGTGCAAGTGGTGCTAATATCGCCACCAACGTGAGTGCAGTTGGTGCGGGTGCCGGTGGCGGTGGGGGTGGCGGCGTCAACAATGGTGATGGAAATGTGCATGCGCATATAAATGTTGGCATCAAACCAGCAACCAGCGCGACTTTGGCGGCGCTTAACCAGATGGAGCGTAATTGGTCTGTGGCCGATATGGATCCTAACGCCACTGTGGCAAATGCAAGTATGCAAGCAGCCAGTATGGGTGCAGAAATTGCCGCCACCATGTATCACATGCAACAGCAACAGCAACAACAATTGCAGGAGCAGCAGCAACAGCATATTCAAATATTGCCACCACAGATGCATTTGCAAATAGAAATGCCCGTTCAGCAACAGCATCAGCAGCAGCAACAACAACAACCACAGCAGCATGTGCTAAACACATCGACGCCACCAGCTGGCGCACTGCCACCATCGTATACAGGGCACACACAACAACAATTTAGACAAGAGTCTTTAGGGCAACAAAACGATGGAACAACAACAAATGTCACTGTGAATAGCATAAATGCACCACAGCAAACACATTATGCACACGCCCAGCAGCAAATTATTCACTCTTCCAATCCAACAGAAATTACAACCATTACCGCTGCCGCGCTACCATCAACTGTAACCGCCACAAACGCCTCGACCTCCTCAGCCTCCACCACTATCAATTAATAAATAGTATTTCTTGATAATAAACATTTATATACGCTATATTGATATTCATAAAACTGAAGTAGTAGGAAAACATAGAATTATGCAAGAAAGATAGCAAGAAAATTTATATTTTTAAATTGCAAGTCAGAGCACGGATGTCACCCAGTAGTGGCGTATACTGAGTCGCGTCTTTTAGTCAGTCAGACAATTGTTTTTTTTGTTTTTTTTTTAATTATTATTCATTATATGTATAATGATTATGGATATTTTTATATAGTATACTAAACAAAAAAAGTTTTTAATTATATTTCGAAAATGATAGAATTAAAACTCAAAATAAATACTAATTTTAAAAATGCTAAAACTATAAGCAACAAGCAAAGACAAACGAATTAATATGAAGATTGTGCAGAAAATTGTAATAGAATTTAGTTTTAAATTGTGTAAGGCTTCCAGCTGGGAATACGCATGCGCAGCGGTTATTTAAGTAAATATTTCGGCACTGGTGGCCTAAAATACTGTATTTAATGCCTTGCCGCAGCAGCAACAGCGCAGAGATGAACAGCAATAGCAAATAATATACACAACCGTCGGCCCGCTGTGAGCAGCAAAAAACGAACATATACTGACGCTAACATTGGTGGGAAAAATTTCGTGTGATTCCACCGTTATGCTATTTCCGACCGCAATGTCAACGCATATACTATATGTTTATATTTATGTAGTATGTAAATGTTTGTTTGTGTTGACCGCGGCACGATGGTTCTGAAACTCTATATGTTCCAACTGATCAATGTTGCTTATCAATATGGAACCCATATAGCCGTTAGCTTAATACAAATATAAATTTATATATTTAAAATTATAAATACACTGCAAAAAAATATTGAGCAAAAGCAACAATAATGTATACTACCTAAATAAATAAATATATAAAAATATAAAGCAAATTTGCATGTAATGACACCACATCAACACATCCATACATCTTTTATGTTTACATAAATACAATATAAAAAGAAAACACTTGACATAGGACACGATGACACAACTATAAATGAGCATTAATTTGCTGCGCAAGCGAAATTAAATACATAAATCAATAATAATTATAATGAAATGCTTCATCCATAATGCAACATAATGAAAAGTAACAAAAGCAAACAAATAAACAAATGCAATTTTCATTTAATGAAAATCCATGCATAAGAAAAAAACACACCTGTTATTTTTTGAATAGTCATTGTGAACTTTGGAAGTTGGTGCATCCAAACACTTCACTTTATGTTTTAGTTAATATTGTTAATAAAGATCAACGCAGTGCACAATTTTTAAAACCACTACAGTTTTTAATCTGAAGGTTGTACCTCTATCTGTATATTTTGGAGCACACAAAGAAAAAAACAGTACGCTAAACAAATATTTAAACGCATAGTGACTTTGAGTACTCTCCATTTATTTGTGGTTATTGAATATTTGTTTGTTTATGAAGTTTTTTAATTACACACTATCTTAGCACCATTGACAATAATGGCATGAATACTATGCGGAAGCTAAAATGTGTGTCTTGGCCAAATATATTTCTTTTATTTTGGAAATAATTGAAGGTAAACAAACGCATTACTTTTTGTTAAGTAAATTCGAGATCGCAACTTATTCTGCTGAAACCACTATAATTTTTGGTGGCTGATCTGAGTCTCTTGTTTCTTTCAACATCTTTATAGACGGTTCCTCTACTTCTGCTTGTGAAATTTCAAGTTTCACTTTTTTAGCTTGTGGAGACTCAATTGAATTGGACTTTCGGCTTTTATTATGTAACTTTTCATCTAGTTGCTTACCGTCAGCCACTGCCTTCCCACGTTTTTGTACAGCTTCTTTCGCTTCATATTCATCCAGCAGCTTACTTCCCTCGAACAAAACAAATGGTAATGTGACACGTTGGTAATAGTCTGGCATTAATTCTATATTGCTAATGACCGTATCCAACATATGCGATTTTTCACACCAAATTCCTGGTGCATCACCACGCACTGGATTTATATGTAAATGCAGGTGATAGAAAGATGGTTGATAATGAAAATACATGCGCAATTGTGAAGCACATAAACCGTAACGCTCCTCTACAGCGTCAGCAATCCCATCACGCAAGTTGTGTAAAAGTGGTAAATGAGTATGATCAAGATCACGTAAAGACTTAATATCATGCTTATGGACAATGGCAAGCAGATAGAGTGTTTCCAAAGTTTTGCCATCCCATTTTAAATCGGGTACGAGTACGAAACCCTTTTCAGGATCAGAATCTTCATAAATTATGCGATCGGTTTCTTGACGATGTTCTAGTATGTTATATACCCACTATAAAGAAAAAAAGCATTAAAAAATATACTACATAAGAAAAGTAATAAAAATTATCTTACATCGAGACTGAAATGACTGTCAGTTAAATAAGGCAAAGTCAGTGTCTGATATAAAGCTGGAGTTTCACTAATTAGATATTTTTGCGATATGGAATACTTTTCAATATGCTTTTCAGTGGCAGGATAAACCACAGTCGTTTTAATATCTGTAATTAAGAGTAAAACCAATGTAGTGTAAAATATTTAAAAACAAATATTGTAAAAAATGGTAGTAATAATTACTATTTAATTCCGAACTGGGTACGCATTGGAAACTGCCATAAATATTATTAATGAATTCCATACACACTTGTAGAGAATCACTGAATATCCGAGGAACATTTTCTGAAGTTTCATCAAGCTCAGTTTGAACATCGCGCTCTTTGAAAGCTTGTTTCTCAAGCAGCAGAACAGCAACATCATCCACAGACATCTCAGGAAATGTACCCAGCAACTAAATATAATGCAATTACTCTGTATAATTGTATTACATTATATATTTTAATTTATAGATTACCGCTATCGTTTTTCGGAGAGTATTATTTTGTAAAATCCGCGTCAGCTTGAATTTCGCTAAATTATAACTTGGCGCCGTCATTTCCACTTTTATTTGTTTCTCCACAGGTTCGTCGGTAGCATTGTCAATTTTTACTTCAGTTGTTTCTTCGATAATTTTCGAAGGAGAGTTTCCCTCAGATGCACATTTATTACTGACTTCTGTATTTGCTGGCATTTTTAATCAATTATTTTATTTTTAACCAATCAAAAAAATAAACAAGAAAGTTAATATCTGCCGACTATGCTTCTTCTATCAATAGCAGAAATTCCCAGTAAAGCAACTGGCAGAGTTGCATATATCACTAAAAACAATTTAGGTGTATTTATTTCTTATTTATAACTAATTTTATTATCAGTTTAATTTTTACAATATTCTTAATTTATTAGGGTTTTTCTCGTTCCAATTTATTATTCTCATTCTTAATCTTCATTAAATTTCTTTCCGTCGAGTAAAAATATTAAAATTAAACATTTATTTTCAAATGTAGAAAGTGTGGCAAGGCATTCCACAATGATAATGGCTTTGACAGAACTTAGGGATAATAAATATATGATTTCCGGGAAAGGCTTTTAATTTTGTAAGATATTTTGGGGATGCCAACCTCTTACATTCCACAGGTTTTCCGCTACGCCGAATAGAACGCGGCACGATTTACCAAACATCTATTGCCATAGCATCAAATTCCGCTGACATTAAAACAATAAACACAGATTGCTTTGTATGTATATATATGTATATAATTTTATCGACTTTGTAATAGTATCAATGTCATATAATAATAGCTAATAATTAACCGAACTGTTGCAGGCGAATCACGAGTGAGTTAATGCGTGCACTTATCCATATTCAATGCGTTTAACTATTGTATAATCTTTTCGTTTGTATATAGCGCTTTTTAACCACAGGTTTTTCTACTAATAATGTCCTTTTACGATCTATGTAATAACACAGAAGCAAGGTCATATAAACATTATATTCTTTTTAAATAATTAAGTGCATTTCGTTAAGTGAAACGAACAGTCTTAATTGCTAGTGTAATGCTGTTGAAGCAACTCATTTTCCTGTTGCTGGTTGTAAAAACAGCTCTAAACAACAATTCCCGTGGAGGGTTTTGCGCCCAAAATGTCCGATAATCTTTGCTGATACGACGCCAAGGCGTTGGCTTCTGTAATGCCCCTCGCTTTACAAGACAATTGTAGTGCATTCAGGTATTGCATTTCAGTAAACTGAGAGCCTTTCTCAACAATATTGGTAAGTATATCCTGTGAGTGGGCGAAAGCTCATAGATAAAAAAAAGATTTTATAGACAGTATATGCAAGCTTACATCTGGTTCCATGCAAAGTAATTCATAAAAATTCTTCGCTTGATCCAGCGCTATCTCGCGCGAAGCTGTTATGTTGCTTAGCGTTTGTTGCAATGCTATCGAATTACGACACATGCGTTGCACTGTCGCTTGATCGATGTGCTCCAGATAGTTTGAGGCTTGTATGAGTATGCGAGCGGCCAAATGCGCCAAACCCTCAAATATATACTAATCAGACAAAAAAAAAAAAAAAAAAAAAATTTTTTATAGTTTTTAAAATCAAAATTAATTGCTAAATACGCACCCTTGTCTTACGCGGATGTAATGTTGCGCTAAACGCCTCATCCATTTCTGATAAACGTTTAGTTAGCATTTGCACTTGTCGGTCAGGTTCAAGTATGTCATCATCCTTAGCTCCCATAAAACTGCTTGATTTAGTAGCGGGTTTCGAGCGTAAATAGTGGAAGCATTGCACGCGCACCTTTAACGAGAAAATAATATTTTTTTTTTCATCTATTATGTATTTATATATAAATTATTATTATTTTGAACAAACCTCCAAGTGCAAAACCAGCAAACAAGTATTAGCCAGTTCATCGAACTCGAGTGCTAAATTGGTCAATACTTTGATAGTGCCATCTTTGATTGCGGCCGAATGTGTGGCCGTGCATTCTGACGTTATGACGTTAAGGCCATTCACTAAAGGTTTACGTAGCTCATTGGCAAACTCCGAAACGCGACCAGAGAACCACTCTATGCTCTCCTGCAGCACAGCTAATTCTTTCAAAACACTTATATCTGCTAGAATTTCCTGTTGTGTAATACCACCTTCGCCCAAATTGCTGGTTAACATTTCAGCTTCACGTACATTGCGTTGTTGCACTTGCAGTGGACTTTCTTCCTCCGACGGTTCGAAAGAGTTGCGTTGCAGCTTCTTGCCATGTTTTACACGCTGACTGGACGATTTTAGATCGGTCCAATTTGGTAGTGTTCTGTAAACCAAAATATATATAATACACAATTTGCTCTAATTAACAAGTTTTATGTCAACCAACTTTAAAAATCGACTTATATCTTCATCCTTCAACCAAGCTACACTATATATGCGTTTATCCTCCGAATCGGGTTGGACTACACCGCGATAAGCCGCCTGTGCAATCTCACGGTATGTTTTCAACAACGCGCATACCATTTTCAGTAACTCATCCGAATAGCATGGCAACTCATGTATGAGTGTTTTCGTCTCTTGTAGACGACGCTCCACCATGGCTGTGGATTGTAGTAGTGGACGGGACAAGCTCATTGCTTTTATCTCTTCGGGCGATATAATCGTACGCCATGCATCCTGATTTTTCGATAGCGATTCGATGGTTAATTGTAAATTACGATTATGGCCCTTCGATAGAAATGTATCCTTAATATAATTGTCGATGAAATCGTGTAAGCTGCACGGTTGTCTAGTAAAACAATAAGAGAGACCAAATTTAATGACAATTTAAAATGTATGTGCTAATAAGCTTACCCCGGCTTGCACTTCATAAAGCCCTCAATCTCTTGTATGTAGTTCATAAGTGGCAAATATACTTTAGTTATCACATTCTGGTCGGCTTTGCAGATTAGCACCTTGTCTCGTTGTTGTTTGGCATGCGCGAAATTTCCACTGCCATTTACACTACCGCTGCCACCGCCTCCCCCACCAAGCGCCGTTGTTGTTAGATTATCATCTGTAGAGACGTCAGAAGCATTGCGTCGATGTTCCTTTACTGTGCTGCCAGCAGCAACTTGTGGTGGATAATGCGATGACTTATCGAATTTGAAGAGTGACTTTTTGGTGCTATAAAAATAATTACATTGAGTAAAAGCAAAATAGCGCTGTATTAAATTTCATTAGCAATATTGTAATTATTTTATGTTCCTTACAAGGCTTCTAGGTTTATTTACTACAAGGTAGCGATATTAGGATTTACATAGTGAAAAAAAAGACTAATACTAACCAACGCACAGCGTGGAGAATGCGATGTCTTGAAATATGTAAAATTGTTTAGAGACAAACTTTTTAGTTAATATCGAAAATAACTGTTTAAATAGAATATTTTGCATACGAAACAAATTATGTTGCATTGAAGAACTTTAGAAGAGTAAACCCTTAGAAAGTTACTTCTGTTTTAAGTTAAAATTATAAAAAATGTTTATCTTATAAAATTACGTTTCTAAATTTTAGTTAGAAAAATAATGTAAATATAGTCAAAAAAAAGAAACTACGTTTTTGACAGCGTTGCCTTATTACCTTGGAACTTTGCGCCGCAGAAAATACGAATTTATATTGTTAGATGGCTCAGCGAATGCCGACTGCGCTGCATCATCGCCGGAAGCATTTTGTATATCCAAATAATCGGTTAAAAGCAATTGTAGCTAAACAGATATTAATTAAACTTTAGTTTTACGCAAAACCAAGTTCGTATGAAAGTTAAAATTATTCCAAAAGACTTACCACAGACTGCGCTTGTGCCCAAAAATCCGTCAAATCGTATGGTTGTGGCCCTACAACCGCATACTTTTGTACAACAGCCAAATAATTTTTTAATAGTAATGCATGCGTCTTTGCAATAACTTTGAATTGTTTAAAGATAACTTCTAGCAGTGTTAATAAGGGATTATCGCGCTCATTGGCATTACAGTTGAGCGCAATTAATTGATACGTTGTCTGTCGTACTACCTCTAATAGTTGAGTTTGTATTTGGACGCGTAATACTTCTAGCGATTCAGGCACTTTGCCCAGCATGCCGAAACATTCAACAATAATTGAAATAAAGTAAGTCATACTCAACTCTGGATCAACTAAGTCTGCGTCATCAATTACTTCAGACTTATCAATATCAAAGCCTTGGGCCATTTCCATAAGCGCTTTGCGTATACGCGTATTCGCTTCGATGCGATCTGTGGAGCGTCGCGCTCCAATGCCACGTGTAAAGCTTGAATTCAGGCGATTCGAATTATTACGTTGAAAAGTGGTGAAAGCCTCTGCGGCGGAATTTTTATACAATTGTGTAACAAGTTCTTCGTGTAATCGTTGATAGAGTTGTTGCCGACGGGATTGTAAATCAACACGTAAGTCGGCCAATCCTTCAACGCCGTTAAGCGGCCCTTGTATCGTTGCGAGTGCATCGGTAAGAGCCTTACTCGCATGCAAATATTGCCGCTTTGTCGTATAACTGACAACACATTGAGGCACTTTACGCAATTCGTTGCTTAAAATAGAGATATTTTCAATTAAAAATTACTCGTTTGATATGTATAATACATACATTTGTTCTAACATTTCCAGCACGTATTTATGCTGCACCGCATCTGTCCACATCTTCTTTAACTCATCACGTCGGCATTGTAGCAAGTGTTTGCAAGCACCCAGATTCTCCTTTACACCATGAATGCGTTCTCGACTCGCTGTTATTTCTGTAGACACTTGGCTGAAAAGCGGCAGAACTTGTGTCAACTGTTGATCATGACGCGATACCAATTCATTTAGGCGTTGATCGGATCGTTTGAACTCCTTCTCAATCTTAAGTTTCTCCTGTTGTCGCTCCTCTGTTGTCTCACTAAATCCCAGTGATTTGATGACATTGACGAGAAAACCACAGCCGGACTATGCACACAATAAAAAGTAAACATTATTTAGCAAACAACAAGAAAATTAAAACATAAACGAAAACGCCCTATATTTTGTTAAAATCAAAGCGACAAAGCACAAGAAATTATCTTTTGACAGCTCTGATGATGACAACACCGAGCTACCCCCTCCCAATACACAATAATTCACAACTTTCACAGCACTCTTTATTATGGTTAATGTAACCAAAAATAGCAAAATCTTGTTTCAAACATTTTGCACGTATTTTTATGTTAATTTTTAATCATTTCTTCTATGTTTTAATAATAATTACCTCATCTTTTCCATATTTAACTCCGCGCGGAGGTTTTGTTGGTGGTAATTCGTTCATTTTTCATTTCCCTACTGCTGTCATTTGGTTATACAGTTGTTGTCAATGCTGCTGCTGCGGCAGCTAAATGTCGCTAGACTTGCCAGTGTGTTCCAAAAATTTGAAAGAAAAATCTAATAGCCATATTACAATGGTCTAATAATAATTCTACATTTCATATAAAAATTATATTATCGATCACCTAAGAATAATACACATGATCACAACAATATGATATAAAGAAGATAAGTCCATTTACAAATTTGAAACAACTTCAAGTAAGTGAGTAATCTCGACGATTGGACGATATCTGATCAGTCTCTTACTACAACGGACTTTGTTCCTTTCTTGTGATCCATTTTAACCAGTTGAACTATTTGAAGTATTAGCTACACCGGACCGATGGGAAGAGACAGGGGTAGAGTCCAATAATATTTGCCCAACCGTCTCTTAAGTATATAATGTAGTAATTTAACTCATATATATCTAGAATTTATTCCAACATAATAAAAATATGAGGATGGTTCGATAAATACTTAACCAAAGTGTCCGACGGCTTCTACTAGTTTTAGTCGAATTGGACTCGTTGTTTTATCCCGAAAACGGCTATTACTGAAGAGAACATTACAGAAGTGCAACCGTGAAACTATTTAATAACAGGGTTTCACGTTGTTTGAGTGCAATCCGAAAGAGTGTGGGATTCGCGAGGTGTAATCTACAATGTGAATTAGCTAGAGAAGAGCAAAACTCACACAGAGATCGTTTATGCCGAATTATTGGTCCAGTAGCAGAACAACGGTCTCACTTGGAAAGAAAAAACTCTCTCCACGTGCTTTACAGACCACCAGAAAACATATTTTTCATTTCATACATTGGTGCATCTTTGTAGCTAAGTACTTAGAGTCCAAACTGATGCTAACCACCTAAAATGCTTTTCTAGGACAATGGGTGATCTTTAATGAATAATTAAAATAATAAATGACCAGATATGAGTGAGATGGATTTGGTTGTTATTAGCACTGACGTCCAGTTGTTGCTGAGGTAAATAAAAACACATTTTTAACGTTCCTTATAAACTTTTTCTAAACAATTTAATTTCACATTTCTCTAAACACCTTATCATTACAGAATTTGATATTGAATTTCTCTTTTAATGCGATTCTAGTTAAAGTTTGGTTTGGTTTTGGTAGTTAAATACAATACATTGTTTGATTATTATAATTTCATGTTCAATATTGATTTGTGTGATTTTATTGGCTTTGTGACATTGCACTCAGTATGGATTGTTTAAGCATAACTTGAATTTAAGCGCAAATACAAATTTTCTAAATATGTGCATGCATATGTAAGTAGCATATATATTCATATATATATACATACCTACATATGTATGCTTGCATTTTTCTAAATAAAATATACTTTAGCTTTTTATATGAAATAATTTTTATTTTTCTAATTGCAAATTAATATTTGCTCCAATCCATGTGGAAATAAAATTATGTACTGTAATTATTAACTCATCCTTATTCTGGATTTTTCTGTTTTCATTAAATGAAAAATTTGCAAGGCTAAAGTTCAATTTAGTTTCAATACACATTTTCTAATAAATGTAATTATAGAATATATATGTATTTTAATTTATTAATGGCTGCAGCGTGTTGGACTACATTATTTTTAACATCGTAAGCATATAACGAGTTATATTTAAGAACAAGCTGTTACTACATTAATGCATTTTTTATAATCTCTTTGTGCTTTTACAAATTTACAGAGAATACGTTCATCGTTTATAACATTTTTCTAAACAATCTCTGGAATTGTAAATAAAATGGCGTTCAAAAACGTTTGATTACATTTGTTTTGAAAATTTTGTACAAATAAGCAAAATTCGATAAGTGTTTTCGGTGTACTTTGTTAATTGAAAGGTCTTGTTTTTGTTAACATTGGAGGTATTACGTGTAGTTCACAGTTGCTAAATTTTCCATAAGTTGCTTTTTATTCTTTTGGATTTTTTTTGAACAATGTTTTTGGGAGATATGTTTGGTCACTTTTTCGTTGTAGGTGGGTTTAATTTTTCATTTTCATGTGCAAAAAGTAAACATTTCTTAATTTAGTTTATTTATGAAACTGTTATTTATTTTCTGTATAAATATCCATTGATGCATCATGCAATAAAGATTAAGTTGCTTCAAATAATTTAACCGTTTTTAGGTTTTTGAAGTGATTTCATTATTTTGCATAGCTGTGTATACATGTATGTGCTGTATATATGGGGTTCAATATCAATATATAACCATGTATGGTACATATGTTTACTGCATTAGCATATTCAAAGGTTATATTTTTTTAAATTTAGCACTTAAATTTTGGCATTATTTTCATATACATACATATATATATATTTAATTTAAACTAACACCTTTAAATCTTTCTATTATGCTGAAGATTAGTGAAGCGTCAAATATTTTTTTAATTAATTGTAATTTTTTTTTGCTTAAAAATAATATAGTAATTTTTGGGCGCATTGTATGTAATATTTCTGTCCCACACATTTCAAGCTTAACAATATTTTGAACTATAACTAGCATATCCATATTGTTGCAAGTTTTTTGTACACAAAAATTTATATATGGGTATGCCTGCACATACAATATTTTTATGCATTTCAATAATTTTTCTTAACCGCGAAATTTATTTCTTCGGTGATTCGTTGTTGATAATACTCAATCGGCGTATATTTGGCTTGTCGTAATCTTCCATAGAGACACCACGTGATAGTTTACGTGACCCATTCTGTCCGTCCACAGAACCACCGGAGCTTGTGGAGTAAGCGCGTCCGCGATCAACGCCGGGCATAACCACAGAGGTTAGAATGCCTTGACCTTTGCAGAAGAGCAAAATAGATTGAGCTACTTTGGCGGGCTAAAAATGGTAGAGCAGAGTGGTCGATATTTATTGATTAATGGAAGAAAAATTTTGAAATTATATTATTAGTTTACGGTAAATTGGGTATAAGCTTTGGCATGCTTGTATTGGCTCAAAAGGAGCCTACATATTTTAAAATCGTTAATAAAAAATTGTATTAAAATACGTGAAAATATTGTTTATATTTTATTTTATTTTGGCAGTCCGCGTCAAAGTTGATCAGACAGTATATGTATGTAGGCAATTTCTATAAATAATATGAAGTTCAAAGTTTTGTTAAAAAAGTTATGTTGTGTCAAATACATTTAATAAACAACAAACTGGAGCTTTGCATTGTTTTTATCATATTATGACCTTCTGCAATTGCTTTAACACTTACCGCATCAGCCAAAACATCGCCTGCGCGTTCGATTTTCAAAATAGTGACCTTCTCCTTCTCCACATCTTTGTGCAACTGCGTATTAATTTATATTATATAATAATTTATGCACCATAATGTATACTTTTTTCAATTTAGAACTCACTTTCTCAACCATCGAAGCATAGGGGCTCAACATTCCCGTGATTAAGATGACATCAATTTTGCAGCCCTTCAATGTAAGATCTTTACGGCTGTGTTGTGATAATTTTTCATACAATTTAATATACAATTTTTCATAAATTTTAAAGTTTTTAGCAAAAAATACGATAAATGTTCTCTTTTAAATAGAATAACTTACCTCATAAAAGCTTTGACATAGAGTCCCACATTTTTGCTATTCAAAGTGCTGTGCAAACGCTTCTGATACTCGGAGACGATTTTTTCCTTATCTGGATTATCACCAACCAATTGCTATATATGTACAAGTTTTAGCAGATTTTTGCGAATTTTGTTTTTTGAATTTGTGGTATATGTGTTGGAATGTAGATATGTATGTATGTGGAAGTTAACGTGTCCAAATATATCCGAGTATTGGCGATTTGGTACAAAAGTTGAAAATAATGAGTGAAAGTAATGAACATTTATACATTTATGGCAAGCAATTTAAGAATACAGTTAGTATGTATGTGTGCGATAGATTTCTAAGTATAAAATATAACAGTATGATATCAAAGTGCAGTTATGATTTTGTAGTGAGTCATACTCACATCTTAAAACTTAAGGACAAAATGACTGTTTTCGTATTAAATGAGCAAATAATTATGTTTTAGTACTAAAGTATTATGAAACTTTGCCTCTAGAGTTTAAAATTTTTTCTTAAATGAAGATTATAAATCGGAAAAAACTAGTTTTATATATACAGAGTACTTGTATCTATAGCTAGTTAATAACAGTATATCTACATTTTCTATTTTATGAAGTGAATGTAGTATATTTGAAACACTTGGCGAATTTTTATGGGCACAGAAAGAAACATTTAACGTTTTGGGTGCTTAGGGAAAATGAAAAAAAATTCTACTATTCGATAAAAATAATAGCAAATTTTTTATAAAATACAATAGTAAAAAGAGATATTTACAAATGTAAAACATCTAATGAATTTTAGATGTAAAATCATGATTAAGACATGGCTAAGTTTATGAGAGGATTGAAGGAAGCACAGATATGAACAATATTTATATATGCAACTATGCTATCGAAATCGAAAAACAACGAAATGTGCTCCAAACCCAGCTAAGAGTTGAAAACGGTAATGAAAAAGAAAATTCAAAATGTGCTTGTATGGATTCGCTGCTTATTGCTGTGAGCTATGTGAGCCCAATATTTGCCAATTACCTGGAACTGAAGTAAAAATTAAAAGTAAAATGAGTTTCTTACGATAAAATAAACTATTTTAAGCAATAAAACGCGAAAAATATTCGGGGGAAACAATGTACAATAGAGGGCCAATAAAAACAAAACAAGATATGATGGATTTTTGTTTTTGAAATAAATAACATCGTCATAAACATATGCTGAGCATAGCGCACAAAGCTTTTGTGAGTAAAAATTCAGGAATTTTTGGTTTTTAACTTTGAAAGAGCACAAAAAACAGTGAAAATAATTTTTTTTGTGGGTCTTTTAAAATAATATTACTAGAATAAATGCAATTCACAATGACAAATAAAATCAAATTATGCAAGAAAAATACTTTATGTAATTAGAAAGTCTACTTATCTTAACTACCCGTATATAAATTTTGGTGTTCAACTTTAAGGTTTAATTTAATTGTTTATGCAATAAATTTACAAATCAACCAGAAATATTCAAGCCACGCTAAAAATGATTGCTGTTTTTTGTTATAAAAGAGGAAGGACATTCTATATTAAAAAAAAGTATGCAAGTAGGAAGATTATATATTTAGGACTCTAGAATCACCAAAAATTTCAGTATATATATATGTATTTATAAAAAGCAGTATTTAAAATACAATAATATTAAAAAAAAAACACAACTAAACAAATATTTAGAGCTACGTATAATATATGTATATATATATATATAATAAAAGGGTTTCCAGAAAAAAATTAACAAATTAGCGTTAATTGGCGATTCTAGAGTTTAGCTTTGTTTTTTAAAGCAGTAATGTATTGGCAAACCACAGAAAAATAATTGAAAGCTGCTTTGTGCCAATAAGAAATACTATATGCTATACCTCCATAACCTGTAGCTTGTCAAAGAGTTTGTGGAGTTTCAAATGTATTATTTTAGATGTCACGTGATTTTAGTAAATCAATACAATTTGATAATTTTTTCATTATTGATTACAGCAACCGCGTTGAAAAAAAGAAAAAAGGTCAAAGAAAAAAGGTTAAAGAAAAAGTTACTTTATAATTACATATAAACCTTAATTTATCACGCAAAACAATTTACACATACATAGCAGCCATACCAATCAATGCATACTTGTGTTAGGTTTCCAATTTTAATAAATATATATAGACAAATACAACTTTTGTAATAATTTTGAATTTTGTGTGTCATAAATACATTTCATAAAGTGCACACACAAACATACATAAACCTACACACATATGCATTCATAACGGCATATGAGCCGTTGCATACTTACATGCCCAAATTTGTGATACATTAAAAAGCTTTCGGCCGATTGTGCAATATCATCATTTTTCCATTGTATAAGCTGAAATACAAATGGAATTTAATTAAAATTATATATATATTATTTGTTGATTCTTCTACGGTTTACCTTAGTTTTGAATGATTGTAAAACGCTGGCAGCGCTGCCAGTGGCATTAATCAACACCAAACCGAGCACTCGTGATGGATGAGCCAAACCGAAACGAGCCAAAACATTAGCACCGGCGCCTTCACCCAAGCCAATCACATATTTTACATGTAGAAAGTCCAAAACGGTAATAAGATCCTCACCCAGTGTTTGCAGTGAAGGGAACTGGAAGCTGTGCAGACCGATATGATATATAAAATTTCATTAATGGATTAATGATTATTCTTTGGTTTTGGCCGTTAATATTTGTAGAATATAGGTGAAATTAATAATTAGAATTGTGCCATTTTATTTCCATATTGATTATCATTGAAAAGAGTTAATCGATAAATAAACGAAATGTAAAAGTATTGAGTTTTAAAAAATTGTATATTTATTTACCTGTCCGGTAAGGGCTCAGCATTATCAGCATGTCCAGGTACATCAATGTGTATGAAACAGGAACGCTCCTTAATCTCCGTCATGCATGGACTGCTGACAAATTCTTGGAATGAGTTGTCTGTCAAACGGTGTAGGTAAATAATTAATGAAGTAAAAGTTTACAAATTTTAATTAAAATGTATTTATTTTTTTATATTTCTTCGTAAGAAACAGGGATGTAATGTTTTTATGCTTTAAAGAAAGTCTCACCTTCGCGCTTCAAGCAGTTTTTTAAAGTTTATAGCTTTTTATAGTTCATAAATCATTACGCATGGAAAAATTACCCACAATTACTATATTTTACTCAGATATTTATGTTTGTATGAATTTTTATTGTAGGGATCTCTTTATTTATTTCTCTTACTCTTTATTCCATTGTAACGGCATATATTACATATTTTCCACGAGTTTTTGCCTTTTGTACTTTTTTTAAATTTTTATTTGTTAGTTTGCTCATATGACTGCTGCGATAAATGACCAATTGTTTAATTTATAATATTTGCTGTAAAAAAGCACAAATAAATTTCAATAACTTACGATTGCATCCCAGATCGTGGACTGTAATGAAGACCGCACGTTTTTCTTGTTGTGTCAAGTCGCCCTAATAGAAAGTCAAGTGGAAATTTTATTTAAATATACTATTTATTCATGTATATATTATAGAAAGAGCATTGTGATGTATTAACGATGCTATTTGATGTAATATTCGACTCATACCTGTACTGTAACAGTCAATTCGCCACTTTTGTCCGTATTAACAAGATATTTCTGTTTAGAATAAAGAAAAAAATAAATATTTTCATTAAATGAATTGTTATTAGAGGTATTTTATAAAATTTTGAGGTTAGGTTGGATTTTGTTTTATCGATAATGCATTAAAGCCAGGTTTATAACATTTTTAAGGCATGAAATGACCAGCATGAGAACCGAAATTGATTTGATATTGGCTGTATAGCTAATATTACATAAAGCTATATAGAATATACTCTACCTCCCTTAACTTGCAAGGATTCTACAGAACTTAATGAGAAGCGGTCCGGTACGTAGTTTTCTTGAGGTTGAGAACACAAATGAAAACTTATTCGCTCTCAGCCAAAAGTGACAACATAAAACTCGAATATATTCCAGCTAACAAACTTTCAAACGATGCTCTATTACAAAAAAAAAATTATGTATATCCTTTCTGAACGATTTTTCATTTTGTGACAGTTCTACAGATTCAGGACCACTGCTAATATTTTTATCTTACTTACGTAGAGCAGGTTTTAACTTAGAGTATATAAAGCTAATGGTTATAGAGCACTGCTTTTAAGCCGTTTTTCCCCAAAATTAAAATTAAGGAATTTATCCAAACATAAATAAAATGTAGAAGATCAAGTTATATTGACAAATATCTAATGATATTTTATTTTTAATAACTATTTTGTTATAAAAAGAGAAAACATGAACTATACTTTAGTAATGACATAACCAACTCACATTTTATTACACGATTTTTTAATAAGCATTTAGTTATATATTCTCGCAATCACAAATCCGAAAAAAAATTATAATTAATTTACTGCTATTTTCATTATGCAATCCCTTGCTATTATTGTCAGCGCTAATGGCTTCCTTTGTTGTTTTAAGCTTTGTTTTTATCTATAACTGTACACACAGCCATTAGGTTATTATAAGTATTAACTCATACGACGATTAGCATTTTATGCTAATGGGAGAAAGCTTTAATGCCCTCTGCGTATAAACGCGAAATAAGCCAAATGGCGATGTGGTTGAGTGAGAAGAATGAAAGAAGGCATAAGCAAAATCACTGAAATAAAGCAAATTTGTAAAGGATTTTTGCATTTTAACAGCATTACATGTAAAGTAGGTGTAAAGGGTTTTATGTAAAGGACTAAGGGGAGAATCTATTCTAAATTAAAGAATAAAAAATATTATTTTTTCTTTTTGAATTTTTTTTTATTTGTGTTGTGTTTGCATTTTCGATTTACTTTTTCAAGGTTATTCTATTTCTGGTCAAGATTTTTGGTATCATTTTTTTCCTTTTTTAATTTTGTTTTTTGTTTGCTAAAGTTCCTTTGCCATTTGATTTTGCCTTGCCTTGTTTGAAATAACTTTTATTGAAGCCTTAGACGTGACAGCGTGTGGAAGCCAAACAAATGCAACTAAACAGCAAAAGTATGTACTTGTACCAACCGTGACGATATGGACTACGTAGTGCTTAACTTTTCAATGAACTATTCTACGAGTTGTGTTAACAAGAAGTAAAACAAGTTTGAAAGCAATTTTTAGTTAGCCTTTAAGAAATCAAGTAATATGTAGCAGAGGAAATTATAATTGCGATGCCTTGTGATCAGAGATGGGTGAACGAAGTGACTATTTAAATAGTAACATATTTCTAATTTAAATGTATTGTAACAGAATGCAAATTTCATCCATTCTTAGTCACCATATTGAAAATGATTGTAACGATCAAAAACATAATCAAATATTTTTTATGGAAAATATTCAATAATATTAATGTATTCACAAATTTCTTTGCAAAATAAATTAATACTAAACTAATTACTACGTACTATATTCTTAAATTTAAACACAATTGTAATATTCAGTAGCGTAAGTTATCGAAATTTGCGTTTATGGCACATGAAACAGTACTTGAACCTACAAAATGTTGCTCATACGCAATGGGCTTCTGTTATTTAAACCGATAATGTAGGCAGACGTATCATATATTGTAACTTTATAATAGATCTTATCTACCTCTACTTTAAAATAATTAATTTCAGATCTAAAACACACCAGCAATTTATATTCGTATAAATCTTAAATTCACTAAAAATTAGTCAATGGGACTAATTAACAAATCTGTTTCATAGCTAAAGTCGCAATAAAATATTTTTATTTTATAAATTAATAAGTTTTTATTTTTGGTAAGAGACAAAATGTACATAACCAAAAGTATATTTACATTTCTGGTCACCCTACTAATAGTTTTTCAAATACTTAGTCAGCCATCTCAACTTATAATCTATTAAGTAATCTCAGTTCGTCACCTCTGAGTATACTTGAACTGTCAGCTTTAATTCAAATGTTCCACATTAATTGTCTATCTTGAAAGACAACGAAGTTGGTGCTGGCGACTATCAAAGAGCAGTGAAATAAAATTGTAGACACAAAAGTTTAATGCTTTAACAGCAGCAAAGAAGCTGACATAAGTATGTTTATACTCATAATATAAATATATGTAAAAATGTATGCGAAAATTTTAAGTTCTATAAAATTTATTTACAACAAAATTAATTTTACTGACTTTGCTAATGCTTTGATTTTCTTTATTATTAAAAAACAACGACAAGCCATCTAAATTTTTTCTTTATTTTCTTTTAACCTAATTATTTACAACAAAAATAAGCTAATTTATCTATTTTCAAAGGCAAACACACACTTGTTTGACAAATATTGCAGAGCATTAAATAACTTTTCCACTTTCGACTTGTTTTAAAAATTGAATTTGCCATTTTGAGGTCAAGGAGCAAGCATGTTGATTATGTCATACTTAGTCTAACCAAGCTTATACGTCACATGCTAAACATTTAAGCTGATTAACCGAAATTGAGTTAAATATACAAAGTGTCTTCCTTAAGTTTATGAATATTCATTTTAAAAACAAACAAAAATCAATTGCATTGACATCAAAAGATTTTGTCGGTTATATTATATATTTTTATATTTTTTTATTTCTCACTCAGTCTTTGGCATTTGGTGAGGTCCCGTTCTCAAATTAAATAAAGAATTGAACGAATTATGGTATGAACTAGTCCCAACCTAACGTTTTTGCCAAACTTGGGCAAAACCGGCTACTTCCTCTTTCGCAGACTCAAAAGGGGCTCGTTCAAAATGATTTCACTCAAGTTAGGAGCTCAAGGTGGAATCAAACGCTTAATTTAAAGGCCTCGGAGCTTTAAGCTACCAGTATCGAAACATTGAGAAATCGCTGCTAATACATTGCTCAAGATGGAGACTATGTCCAAGAATAAACATATATATTCCTTATTAGGCCGGAGGCTTTTCAGCCCATGTGGTATATATTTGCTCCTATATGTTTGAGAATGTTTTGGTAATAATAATGTAATTTCAGAAGCCTAACCTCACATTTATGCACAAATTTAATCAAACATAACATGTATTTCTTTTTTTTCTGAAATTAGTTTATAGCACAAATTTTATATCTCCGGATTTCTTCGCTTAGTCTCTACAAGTATATCTCTACCTCCACTTATATATAATTTATTGTTAAAAGAAAAAGTTACTCGAAAATGAAATACAAAGACTGAAAATATTCCATTTCAAAAGCTAAGACTGTTAACAGAGTGACGCAATGTGCAAGCAAGGGGTAAAGCAGTTAAAACAAGTACGTACTTACCCAACAGAAATACGCATAATAAGTTATCAAGCCAGGCAGCTGAACGTGTCACGTTTTCCGTTACCTTTATCAATACTCTAATCGCTGCATCACTATGTGTCTAGCCTTACAGCTGATAGGTAAACGTTGAATAATGAAAATACACAGCCATGTATGTGCATTTAAAAATACATCCCAGAGGGGTACGTGCCATCTAAGGTAAATATATAGCTCGAGACGGCATTTGAAAGACACAGCTAATAGTATCTATGTATATGTACACCGGGTTGTGTATATATATTTATATTTGTGGCGAACATATTATTGCATTATTTCGTTGTGCTTTATTTGCCAAAGTTAAATAAATCAATAGTGTAGAATTTAAAAATTTCGAACAAACAGAAGACAGAAATCAAAAGACTTGAGTAGAGATGGGTTTTTGGAAGTGGCTAGAAATTTCGCAATTCACCAGAGGATACATGCCAATGTATGTACCTACATACTTGTATATTCAACTAAATGTGAGTAGCATGTAATGTAAGTGATAATGGATAAGGCTATACCCTACTGGATAGCTGTTTACTTGGTAACATCAAAAGTATTTCAATCGCGAGAAATTTGTGCCTTAAATTTATTAACGGTTTTAATTGCATTTTCACTGATTTCCGTTACGCAAGAGAGCATTATATTATAATTATATTATAATTTTTGTACCATATACAAAAAATATATGTATAGCTTTGGTCTTTCGCTGCCGCTTGATAGAGGATCAATATATAGTATGAATTAAATTGACATTATTGATAGGATTCGCAATGAAATGTTCGTAATGAATTAATTATAAGCATGCTTAGCATTCACTTAGTTACTAAATACTTGCTTGAGTGGTTTTGGTTATTGGCGGAACTATGTATGAAACAAAGATGTTTCGTTGCTGCGAAAAATATTTATATACTCAAATATAGAGAATAGATTTTTCCATGTAAAGCTCATAAAACGCACTTTAAGTTATCTAAGGTTAGGACATCTCAGATACATGTGTATTCGGATTGCTTTTATTCAATCGGTGTGAAACAATTCGAACACGAACGTAAAAATTGGTCAATAATCAAAGGTGTGGTTAGAGTGAAGTACTACGTTCAGCCTTTGTTAAATTAGCTGTCTTCAATTCGCCAAGCATTACTCTCCAGCGAATCGAACAAACTACACCAGATGCTCATTTGGTTTTCTAGAAAATATTATAATCGATTTTAAGTCTTATGCTTTGAAAATACAAGATATGAAGAAATTCGTAATTTCATTTATCACAATAGTAAAAGTGAGCTCAAATATGCAAAACAAAACTTGGCAGCATTGAAGATAGAAGTTATAAAACTTTAATGAAATATCTGCTTGCACTACTGCTTCAATTCAACTCGAAAACTTTGTTGTTGCTTACACATGTAAATTTTTTTACAAGAGCGCAGAGAAATGACCAATAGACGTAAGCTATTGAGTCCGAAAATATAGTTTATGTCATAACCTAAGTTGTTTTTACGCTATATGTCAAAAAAGGTCTTCAAAAATATGTTCCCAATAAATCGATTTAAATTGTATGAGAGACATTTTTTTAAAAGTTATACCTATCAAACAGGTTGCAAAAAAATACATGTATGTATTATATAATACATATTTTAGTACTTGAACACTGTCAAAATCGTCAAAGAAATTAGGAAAAAAAAATTGTCAAAAAACGAAAAACGCTGTCAATTGTTGATTTCAATATTAAAGTGTTTTACTTGAATCAGGTTTCCATTAGTATTTTACAACAGTATTTGAAATCCATGCTTATAGTTCCATTTAGCTGACGACTACTATGCGCATTAATCGCATAAATATACGACACATATATCTACAAACTCTTGAACGAATTATCCATTCTACAACTGTCACCAACCACAAGGGCTGACTATGCGCAGATATTTTTAGCTGTTGTAGTACTTTAATTAGCGAGTCACATTTCAAATGCGTTTGACAGCGATCTGCTTTTGTTTATGCCTTGCACAATTTCTAAAGCGCAACAATTACGTCATTAAATGCGTTTTCGTGAGTGACTGACATGCTGACTTTTACAAGCGTACTCGGGCTGAAATTTGTTTGCGCTGTGTTGTTGCTGCCATTGACACTTTTATTGAAAATCAATTACACTGTGTCAGCACAATAGCTTGGAAATATAAATGAAAACATCAATTAAATTAAATAAGAAACAAACACAGCTTTGTATCCATATAACAGCTCTGTAAGAATAAAAAGAATGATAATACGCTGAAGTAACCGCAGTGGCAGTAGTAAGCAAAATGTAAACAACGGACTAAATGTTGAAAATTGTGACAGCGCACATGTTTCTGATAGCTGATGTAATGTATTCAAGATGATGCAGATTTTTATTATTTTTACTAGTTTGAGTGAGATTGATTTAATTCAATAAGTGATTGAAACCTACGAGTTATGAATATAGTTATGAACTCTACTTACGGGTTGAGTTCCGAGTGACTGCCTGTCTGTCCGTCCGTGCAAGCGATAACTTGAGTAAAAATTGAGATATCTTGATGAAAATTGGTACACATATTCCTTGGCAAAAAATTAGAGAACGAGTTCGTCGGTGGGCGTAATTGGACTACTGCTATGCACACAAAACGCCACTAATCAAAAAAATATAAAATTTCATAACTAAGCACTAAATTAAAATATAATCCTGTTTTTTTTTTGTTTTTTGGGGGTTGAAGCAGCAAGGGCCACCTGTGAACTGAAAACTTTGAAAAAAAGTTTAATGTTTATTTCTCCTAAACAACTGAAATTACAACAATTAAATTCGTTTAGGACAAATCCTATAAGAACCACTACCGACAGTGTGAAAATGTATGAAATCTGATTATAACCACGCTCTCTCCCATATAACGGTTTTGTCAGAAAATATTTAAAGCGCGATAAATCAATAACCAAATTCGCCAGAGCCATTAAATTTTATACTCTGAATAAAAAAAGGGCTTTATAGGAGGCGCCTCAAATTTGGACGATAGGCGTGGCACTAAACATATTTAGGTGAAATATCATATATCCGTACCTACCTAACCAATTTCAACCAAAATGGGCGCAGTCGAACTACAACCACGCCTACTTCCCATATAGCACAATTTTAAAATCTGTATGATTCTTTTATTTTCCAGTACACAAATCAAGCATAAATGAATATATTCGGATAAAATTTTGCAAAAATACTTAAAGTGCCTTTGAGATATCCTTGCTTCTTGCAAGAGTATAAAATATTCGGTTACACTCGTATTTAGCGCTTTCTTACTTGTTTTAACTGACTTTTCTAAAAATTATACGAAAGCGTGCAACACGAGGTACATACTCGTATGTATGTGTATGAAATTATTTGCTTAATACTGATATAGGTATTTCTCACAAAAACCATAATTTCTTTATAAATATTTCTATATTTTGTAAATATTCCTCAGAATTGATTATGATTTCGAGTTATATTTATATTTTTAATGGAGTTAAGCCATTTTTAAGTTAACGACTATGTGCAAATATTTAAAGTTTTTTTCATTTTTAGTGCTTGACTTCAGTTAATTGCTTTTCATTTGGTTTACATATGTATTTATAAACTTTTGGCCGCAAATATGATTTTTCCGTCAATATTTAATGTATTTGTGAAAGTTTATTTTGCTCAGAAACATACAATATAACATACATGTATACAGTAAGTAACCAGACGAGTACTCATTGCAGACGTCTAACTAAATTGAATTGAATGAATTGAAATTCATAAATGTATACAAGTCTGGAATATATTACTGACACATCGCGTATGTATGTGCATATATGTATCATATATGCATTAGCTCACTTTTATCCATCGAGTATTCACGCTTGAGTTACTAAAATTGCACTGGAACGTATAAATACACAAGAGCTTCCAACAAAGATTAACCATTCAGCTAACCGATGCTAACATCCCATTTATACACGCTTCTATAAATATTTTATATGTATATGCCTGTGCATGCGTACTTTCAAACCACCTGATCCTCATGGGATTGTACATATGAAAATGTAAATCTCGTTGCGGTTGCATAGCGATATGTTATAGTCTAATGTTGCTCATGAGTGCAAAAATGTAAAATTGGAATTTTCACATACATGCATAGATATGTATGCTCAAATGCACAATATATGCATATTAGAAGTGTACTGGCCGATTTACATAAAGCTTTCCTCACTTTGCTTGACATAGGGTATGCCAAATTGAACGCTTTGCTTTCCGTGCCTTTCTCTGACATTTAATATTTCATGTATTTTTAATTTCATCTCAATACATGAAAAACTGAACTAAACTTATATATCAGACGTGAAAGTTTTTGATAGTTAATAGATAAAAATAAGTTAAGCCAAGTTAGCTGTTAAATAAGTAGATTTGTTTCAAGTATTAATATGGTTTATTTGAGACCTTCAAGCCATTAAAGGAACCAAGCATTAAAAATTTATATTAAATTTTAATTATTATTAAAAATAGATAAAAACAGATAAGTAGTTGAAAATTATTGGTCACTTAAGAACATTATTTTCAATCAACTGTATAAAACCTACTTTTTGAGTATAGCAAGATTGAAACTGTTTAAAAAAAGTCGCTAACTTTGAAACTAGCTTTTCTTACAGCTAGTTAATGAATATTTAATTCACTTAAAGTGTCATTGCAACGGCTCATATTCATTGCCATATATATGTAACAATTTATAATCGAAAAATTCGAAATTGATTCGCTATATCCTATAAAATAAACATATATACACAATTTTAAAGTTCTATTATAAAATATAATCAAGTTATAACCAAAATTCAAATTGTGTTTCAATATAAATAGTTTATATTTTATATCGTTTTTTCTTACTTGCATTTTAGGTGACTACATTATTTATTTATGCCCCAGAAAATTTAAACATTTTTAGACAAACCAGAATTGAGCTACGCTTGGGAATACACACTACAGTGTGAAAATAATAGAATAGGATGCTGTGATGTCATGCATGAAAATACTCGTACACAAAATCAAATTAAACACCCGCATCGAATTTTAAATTCATCTCAAATTTGTTATTTTATTGTAGCTATCTTGCATAGTTACGTATACGCATATATTTCTCAGTGATAACCCAAAATTGTAGTAAAGAAAAATTAACAATACCAACTGCTAGACCAAAATTGAATAGATTCAGTTCAGATGTTACGCATACGCCATGTAGCACTTAGAGAGCCATATAGGTATATAACATATAAAAATTTAATATGTAGAGTAAAATACGAATTAAAAAGAAATTTCAAACGACTTATTTTGCGTGTGAGTAAAATAATATGTGCATGAAACAAAAAACATCAATCAAATGAAAAAAAATCTTGTAATGTGTATTCACTGCACTTTAAAATTAAAAAAATCGCTATTGTAAAATAAAAATTGCAGCTGTCATTTAAATACATTGTATGTATATACCTTAAATTGCAAAAAATTTAAACGCTTTAATACGTTTTCAAGCTTCCTCTCAAAGTTATTAAAAACCGCAAGCATAATTACCGCCATATTTCATTTTCGATGCGCAAAATTTAATATGAACATTATAAGTTGTTATATGCATTATGCTATTTAATGTTTTTCACCCTTCCCCACCCACTTTTCATTTGCGATACACAGAGCACAAGCAAAACAGCCGACACGATAAATACATGCAACCATGCGTCAGTCATTACGGTGTTATTTTTCTCATCTTCTTCTTCAGTTTGCAAAATGAACAGCAACACATTAGACATCAGCAAGATTTGTGGTTAGAAAACTTACATTTGAGGGTTCGTGAATAAAGGACTAATCTGTATGGGCAAGCTTATGTATGGTGAGGAAAGCGTGTATCTTTGTAGTTGTTGGCTTCTCACATAACTTACAATCATATGAGTGCCATACAATGTTGTGACTGGTATTGCAGCTTGTTGCTGCTGTTTTTTCTTTTTTTGTCGGCGGTTACACACTTCATTTGCAGCATTCAGGCACATATGTATGTTAACTACGCTTAGACACATACTTGTATATACAGTCGTGTGTGAGGTTGTGTAGCGCCATGTAAGCTGCATTTATGCCGATATACTTACATATATGTATGTAGACATATGATTAATGAGTCCATGCTACGATAATCCTTACTTAGTGTTGTACTACTGATAGTATGTACATACATACATTTGTATGCGCCTGCATGTAGGGGAGTGTGTGCGCGAAAAGTGTGCAGTTGACGTACCCTTTTCTTTTATTCGACTTTTTTCTTTCTACTTTTATACTCACTGACCTCAATGAAGGATGTTTGAAGCTTACACATCTCTACCTCTGTTTGTTTGTTATTCAATGGTGCGCATTTCACAGCCGATTTTTATTTAGTTTCTTATATTTTGTTTTTTTGCCACATTTAGTATCTTGTTTAAAAATTTTGCCTTTATTTTGCTTTGTTTTAGCGAATATAAACAGTCTGTTTGCTTTACTTATTCTTATTTTGCGTTTCCAACTCCCAATTTTAAATTACTTTTGCTTCTGAAAACATGTATCTATTTCTCTTTTTATTCCGTTAAGGCTACGCCTTTTATGTGTTAAGTTTAACAGCAACAAATTTTGCACCGTTTTCTACTTTGTTTTTTTTTCAGATTTAATTTTTTCTTGACGAATATTATGCTGCATCTAGATGAAAAATATTTTATAATATTTTTAGAGATACTTTTATATAACATATATTAGAATCGAACATTTATTTACTAAGATTTGAAATATGGCCTAATATAAGAACAAAAATTTAAAACTAGTAATAACTTCCACATTACACTCGACTGTGGTAGACTCTTTCATAGTTAAAAGACTTATAATCAGATTTGCCATTAGATCTATCAAACTTATTATAATATTTTCGATCACAATTATTGGAGTTTTCTCCATATTTGCTATTGAAATGATCGGTAATAACATCATATAGTATTATAAGATTCTTCATCATATATAACATTCGAGCTGTCATCATATATACCTTCAAAATTATCATACCATAAATATATCATGGTGGTAAGTCTAGAATAATGCACAATTTGTGAATTATTATTTTACAGCATTAAATAGTTTCTCGTTTAACATTGTTGACATAAAACAATGAGAATTGTTAAACTGTTTTTCTTTGGAGATAGAACAATGTTCCAAGAAGAGTGTGCTGTCATGAGCGCATTTATCAATGAATTGCAATACTGTCAATTTGCTTGTCTACAGTGGTCACGAATTATATGTTGAATTATTATAGTGTGGTATAAAAACGCTTTAAATATCAGTATATGTTATTATTGGCATACTCATGCAATATCTGTGCATCGTGGTTTTCTTTATATAAAACATTTAATTTATTATTAACGAGAATATCGATCGGGGCATTGTGCATACATATGTATGTATGTACATACAGAATTTCATATTCAGATGCATAAGTGTAACGCGTCAGTATATAGTATTATGTGCTTATACTTGAATATACATATAGATACATCCATATATTTTATTTGGTTTACATCTGTGTTTAAGTTAAAAATATAGTCACGTTTCTTATTGCGCCACCACAGCATGAAATTATTAAAAAAAAATACTTGAAATGTTTGCTTTCAGACGCACATATTTTCCTACTTCTCCATAAAATATTTTCTTTATGTATTCTTCATAAGCTACGTAGATCAAGCATAATTTTTTATTAATAAACGTGTGTGACATTTTCTATTCACTCTCTCTCTGCCTCTGTTATCGTACTTACAGTAAAATCTATTGGACAAACGCCGACGCAGCTCTTCATTATCGAGTTTCCGAACAGAAGCTGAAGCTTGCTATGTGTAACTGCTTTTGCGTTTAGTCCACAGTTTTTGTGTTTGAGTACGATTTGTAAACGAAACATTAGGAATAATACAATATGTTCAAAACTGTCACAATTATGTTGTATTCATCAATATTATTATTAATCTCACATACTATTTGTATGACGAAGAGTAATATTTGATACCCGTATGCAGCATACAGAATACTGAAATTGGATCAATCAAAAACTACACCAGATGTTAATATGACAAATATACATACATATGTATGTATTAGCAAATTTATATGCATAGTATTGGGTAAAAACAAAGCTATAATAAAGTTTTATGCAAAGTTATTCGATTTATGATGCATATAAATTTCTGTGATAACAAGGAATATCGATCAATTTCGATGGCCACAATTATATTGTAAATATTATCTATGTTGAATAGAAATCATATGCATTTTTAGTTTGTTAAATATTGTAAAAAATGACAATTATTCCACTTGAAATGCATTTTTTATTGTTTTTTTTTTAAAGTGAATAAATGGCATCTAAGAAAGGGGTTTCCGAGTGTTATTCCATTCGTTTTCTTGTTGGTTCAATTGGACAATTGTGAACGTAAGTATAGGGTATCTATAAAATGAAACCGTTTACTAGGTACTGACAGTCATTTTCCCTTTAGAAATTTTTTAAGGGCGTCTCACGTTACCTTGATATGGCTTACATATTTATGGACGGATGGTATATATATTTTTACATTAACTTCTGTTGTTATTCCTATAATCGAACATTTAGTATAATAGAACCTTCTTGGCAAGACTAAACTACTGCTTGTAAAAAGTTTTCTTTAAATACGAGCATTATAGAAAAATTTGATGCTTTCCATCTGCACATTTCAGCAATAACCATTTCAATTCAACATAATAAATGCCTTCCGGTTGAGGGATCGAAAGGTTTTAAATTCCTCGATTCCTTTTATGAAAATACTGGTAGTAATTTTTAAATGCAAGCGTAAAAATCTTAAGGCGATTTTGTGAATTCTTTCAAGATATACAATTATGTTAGATGAAGACGGTAAATGATTGGAGAAGATACCAAAGAGTTGCACCTAATACTCGCTCACTATTCCTAATACATTCAAGAAGCATACTAACACTCGTATATATCTAGAAAACTGAAATAAAGCAATCAAAACAAGTCAATGTTACGCCCTCCATTCACCATGAAATTAACAAACAAATACAATAAAAAAACAACAAATGTATACACATCCTGTTCGAAAACAATAATATTAACTTTCTAAGCTCATAAATGGAGGGACGGCGAAGTTATGGCCTCCAGATACAATAATTTGTATAAGGCTAGGCAGAAAACAGCTGCGTAAACAATACTTGCCTAAAAAGAAAACAGGAAGGAAGGACTACCGCTTTCAAAAAAAGGGCGGAGATGTCTTGAAATGATTGTGCCGGATTTAAAAAGTAGATAATAGATAATATGTGTATATAGTGTGTATGCGCTTGCAGCGCAATTACTTAGAATTGCGTTGGAGCAAAACAAAGCGCACTTATTATATGTGTCTCAAACGGAACCAAAGTAATACAAACCAAAATGAGAGGAAATTTAAGTAGACAAAATGAATTTTAGCTTATAGCACCAGAAGATTACAGACACCACCCAAGGGATACGCAAATGATTTTAAGCAAATGGCTTTCGATTTGTTGTTGTCTTCAAATGCCGCACATGTAATGGATGTCAAAATTATTATGCACAACGGACATTACTCCGGATAAATGTAATTGAAACTAATGTAATGTCCGATTTTATTTAAATTAATGAACCTAATGCCGCAAATGACTTCATTGAAATGAAAATCAGTAAATGAATAAACTTTATTATTTTTCGAATTCAATTGGAGTGCAATGTGCTCGTACATTTTCATACGAAAATATAGTACTTTGGTTCTTTAGAGAATAACTAGATTTTAGAAATTTCTGTGGACGCATTCTAATAGTTTTTTTCCTTTTGCTGTCTTGAAGAGCAAAGATCGTTAAGTCTAACAAGTAAGGAAGGGCTAAGTTCGGGTGTAACCGAACATTTTATACTCTTGTATGGAACAAAGGCGGAGCAACACCTTCAGGTGTTGGCAAAACTTTATATCAAACTAAGGAAATTATCGCCGGGATTTCATTCACTTAAGGAACGAGGATACACTGTTATTAGAAAAAGATTAATTTCATTAAGATTTATTACATATTGACCGTTCGATGCGGTATAAAGTGAACCGGATGTTCGGAAATATGGTATTTATATTGGGTATTTGGGGACAAAGAGAACCTGCTTTTATCAATTTTTGACACAAGTTATAGTGCGATTTCGACAATTTTTGGACGTAAGATGAAATAACTTAAGGACACTATTTGTGCATAGTTTTATTCTCATAACTTAATTGAGGTTGATTTATATACTGTAAAGTACAAGAATCAGACTGAATTTTAAAGTTTGCTATATGGGAATAAGGTGTAGTTATCATTCGATTTCGGTCCGACTTCCATTTTGGCAGTATCTAATGGGAATGTTTGGGTAACATCACACACCAAACCTGATTGAAATCGGTCGAGTTGTTACTGAGATTTAGGATTTCACCTAAAGATGGGCGGTGGCATGCCCCTTGTCTAAATTTCACACCAGATACCAAAACGCTCTTCTCCATCGTCCTGGTTGTGAAATGTATTGTTTGTGGCTCATTTATTCAGTGAGTTATGGTACTTTTAGTAGTTTTCAACATAACCGTTATATGGGGAGGAGGCGTGGTTATTATCCAATTTTACCCATTTTCACAAAGTGTGTAGAGGTAATAAAATCACTTCCTTTCAGCAAGTTAGGTTGATATATCTTTAGCGGTTTGGAAGATATATACAATACATTAAACCATTTAGGGAGCACAGCCACTCCCACTTTTGAAAAATATTACCAAAGTTTTACATCTTTAATTTTAAATTTACAAGATTCGAATATTTCGAATTTTAACTTGCTCTGAGTCAAACTATGCAGCGTGTTACAAAAGTTGATTAGCTTTCTATTAGTATTACTTTACTATTCACGATTGCTCCAGCAGAAGTTTAAACATCTACAAAACGAAAGTCGTCAAGTAAGTTTAGCACTCATAAATTTCGATAAATAATTAATACCCCGTGTGATAAATGTGCCGAAGCTTCTTTGACAGAATTGGATTCGAACTCTGGACCTACGAACATTAAAGGACACCTATAATCATTATTTAAAGCCAATAATTACAATAATTACACGCACCTGAAGAATTCGATCATATATTATCCTAATCGACAATTATATGTGTATACTATTATACTATTTTCGTGAGAGAATAAAAACAAATATCTATATTTTTGAACAATTTCAAACACTTTAAGGCACACTTTTATTTTAAGATAATCAAAATACCGAGTAGTATCATAATATTTTAGAAATTAATGAAATCAGTGCTTTGCTCAGAGCTTATCTGCTAACAAATCGTGGGTGCGGTCCATTTACACTAATGCTTAAATATCAGAAAAATTACTTTCCTTTTTCAGCTAGCAAACGAGAAAATCTTCAAACCATTTATTAAAGCAAAGCAAAACCCCAGTGAAAAAAGTCTGATGAAGCAAGAGAAATAACGTAATTTCACAAATGAGCGCATTAATCAAAGACGCTGGCACGCAGAGATCAGATTGTTTATAAACAGCAGCAGGCTGTACAAATATCTACAAATTTATGCTTATATGTATGTGCGTGTATGTATGTGCGCGCTAAGCTATTAAAGCGTGTTGCTGTACGCCTTTCAGAGTGCCCGCAGCTATTGGCATCTTTATGCAGGTAATAAAACGCCGACAAAGAACGCGTTGAACTGAACAAACTGACGGTACCTGCTAAGGGCAAATGGAATGGGTGTATATGTGTGTTTGCTAAGATGCGATGGTGAGTGTGTATGAAACTGGTGTAAATACGTTTAGCCCGCCACTGAAGTAGTTGGGCACTGAACGCTTGACCAAATAGATGATAAGGGTATTTCGTTCGGGTGGCAGGGGGTGGCTGTGGGGAAAACTATGGTTTGGTTAACTGAAGGAGGTGAATATTTGAGCAGACATATATCAGCATTTGCACTACAAACTTACGCTTATCTTGTCCGGGTGGTGGCCATGCTGATGATGATGCTGCCCAGCCGCAGCGTGATTCAGTGTTGCGTGTTTCTCCATAATAAATTGATGCTTTGTTATTTGGGCTTAACAAAATTTCTAAGACGCAAATGCGTAAATGTGATGGAGCAGTAAAGCTTGCCGATTGCGTGTTAATTATAAATTAATTTGAAATTTATTGCTATTGTTGATTTGAATAAAATTTATTTCGAATTGATCAAATTTTAAATATTATCTTTCAACGACGCTGTGAATATATTGTAATAAAACGTTCAAGTGTTCAATATCATTTGTCTTTGTGGCGCCAGAAAATTACCGTAAATGCGTTTTGGGAAATTGTAATTAATGCACTCTTCACTGCGATGCTGCGGCTGTTATGTTACGGCGATTGCCGATTCCAAAAGACAATTAGTTTTTAAACAAAATATACTTTAGAAAATTTATATTTCAATTTTTTTTACCAAAATATTTTATGTATTTATTATATTCTGCACTTTTTATAAAGTAAACATTTTAATATTTTTTAACTTTTTCCGGCTCAATATTACTTTTAGAAATTGTGTCTCTCAATTTTTCTATTGTATTTTAACTCTGTCTCAAAATAATTGATCAACTGAGTAATTTCAATGCTCTCAAAGATTTCCAAGCGCACTAACATGCACATCCAACGAATGCTGAGTAACAACTGACAGTAGTTAGTCGCTTATCAGGCAGCACATATCAGCGTAAGCGCCAAACCAGGCAGGCAGCCGAATATTTACGTATTCACATAGTGCACAGCCAGCTCACAAGCTCTTGCAATGGTTTCGCTTGGCCAACGATGGGTGGGAGATATTTTGCGACATTAGTTTGTGGGACAGTCAAGCAGACGTTGGGAGAAATAAAAATAGCGATGGACACCTAGCAGTAATAGGTGGATAAACAGCAGCAGCAAATGCCATTAACCTTCAGTGTCAGTGTCACTCAGGTGAAGAAAAGTGTAAATTGAAACTTCAATTTGAATTAAAAGTTTACGCCATTAAACTTTAGAGTCTGTACTTATATTGCACACAGAGCCCAAATACCAAAACATCCCCAAACAAAAGCCTGTGTGGTGGCACGTAGACGGCGTAAACTTTTAAGCTTCCACAGAAATAGCAACACTCTCTGACACATATTCACCTATACATTTGTATGGTACGTGCATTAGTATATATGTAATGTAACGCTTAAAAGTATGCTACAAGAATGTGAGTTGTATTAGCACCCAGTAGGAAATATTTGATGTGAATCAAATAAATCTAGACAAGACAGACGCAAAATCTTCACATTGCATGTTTAGGAATAGCAATAGATATTGTAATCTTGTTATTGTTGCTAAAATTTGCTTTTATCTTTTATACAAATTTATTTTTCTGGAGGAATTCGGCATATTTTAAGGCCAAGCGTGAACTTTTCGTTGACAACCAGAATATATGCCATAGAAATGAAACATAAAAGTTATTTATCTAGAATTGACTTTTCATACGTGTATGAAAACAAAACTTACGCATGCTGTAAGCTAATTTCCCTAGAGGGAATTATAGCTGTAATTCGGTCTTCCACTTACCTTCTTTTCACTAATAAGTGTCAGTGTCACAACACAAACATACTATTACGTATGAGGGTCGTATATCCGTAGACAGCCGCATTTGTTTTTGTAAATTTTTTGTTTTCACACCATTTTATTAATTTTCTTTTGCTTCCGTTTCGTAGTGCGTGGGTTGCTACACACTACCCGGTAAAATTTATGTATGTATGTGTATGTGTTACAAAAAGCTTTAGTATGTGGAGAGCTTTCAGATTTAGAGGTGAAGGGCATTTTTCAGGGTAATTCACGCCCACCTCTAAAACATAAAGAGCCCAATGCGAAATATTTTATGTGTGCATATATGCTGTTATTAATGTTTGTATGATACTATGCAGATTTATTTTATACGAGAAAGTAATTGAAATGGAAAATATTTTGTGAAAAATTAATATCAGATCGTTATTACCGCTTAATTTTTATAAAATTTTTTAAAATGGTTATTACCAAATAATTTTGAGTATTGAAAACACATATTTGAATAATTGATTACAATTTAAAGAAGTTGCTTATTACTTACCTTATCTTACTTATTTACCGCTCGTTTTGTTTCGAGCAATACAAAGTACATACAGTTATTGACAAATGTTACGTATACGCCTTGTACGACTGCAAACGACCACCACAGAAATATCATATTGTGGTTTAAATCGTTCACACGAAATATATTTGTAACTGTAATTATTCCAGCTACATATATATATATGTATATATATAAAATGTTTTATTTTCTTTTACTACTGATGAGTACCAGCCATTGCTCGCTACCATTGACCAAGCGCAAGATATTTTGAACTTGCTCTTCGAACTTCTTAGCCGGCTTTGCAAATACACATTGCAAATATTTGATTTTTATTCGTTTTTTTTTGCTCTTTTCATTTTTGTTTGGTTTGCTTGTTTTTGATTACTTTACCTTTCGCCATTACATTGAAAAGCAGAAAAAAATGTAAAAATCACTTAATTTTTGTTCATTTTTCGCTGCGTGCCTAAGTGGTCTTACACACACTCTTACATATTTCTGTTGTTCTGAGTACTAGTTACTAGTGTCTTTTAATTTTTTTTTTTTTTTTAAATAAGCAATGCAAGAAAACGGCCAAGGAAATTATTGGCTTTAATCAAACGAAGATTGAGAATTAACCATTTATAGTTGTTGTTATTGTACCGGTACTATTGTTATGTGGTAATTATAGGTTAGTGTTAAATGAGTCACCCGGAATTTAATAGTTAGCCGGCAGGTTAAAAGTATTTTAGTGCTTCTACTAACAGGGGGAACCGTTCGGTGCTCAGGTACCAAAAATATACTAAGTTGGTATGGATATGAGTTAAGAAAAGACAAAAAATGGTTTGTAAATGCAATATTTTTTTAAGTATAGATATAAAATGCAGTGTCTATGTGCAATTCTTCGACTTCGAAATTTCCGTTTTAGGATATTTAAGAAACACTTGAAAACACTAGATAGACATAACTAATTTTAATTTTAAATGCCTGTGCATCCCAATCTTGCTGTTAAACAAAGCAGTAAAAATTCATTTGGGGAATTGTAACGGTGCTTAATTTCATTATGCATTGGGAACTTGCAATTAAATTCTTCTAGTTATATTTACACTATACTAATTGCGGCTTTTACATTTGGGACGGAAGTCTAGAAGATTGTATTTCATAATAATAATCGATTATAAAGCTATAAAACCAATTTATTAGATTTATCGCTGATACATATATATGATCTATTATTGAATAATGTCTAAAGACACATTTTTTTTCTAACTTCCAATAGTCATTTTCAAAGCGTTTGGTACTTAGTTACGCAAAACAATTCACACGCAAAGCTTGAAATAGTATAGTAAAGAACTAAAATTGACAAACAAAAGAATAATTTGAAATACATTATAAAAATTGCTAATTTTCTTCAGATGTCCATTGTCAGATCACACAATTGTAGGTTATGTCATTGCTGCGTAGATTTTAAGATGCTTATTTAGGCAACTTACAACATCTGTGCGCATAATATATGATTTACCATATATAATATATTACGTACGTGCGTAAATAAATTATTTCATCCCTGCAGGAAAACTATTTATTTCGGCAAATACAAGTATATCCTATATATAATATCTATTAAGTTAAGATATAAATAATATTTTTATTCATTGGTTAATAAAATGTTACTAATTATTGATAGCGGAGTACTCGAGAGCTCGTCTAGAGACACTGCACGTATTATATGTTATCGTTGTACTATTAATTATTTTAATAATTAAGTTTATTAATTTTAATCAAATAAACAAAACTACAAAAAAAGACTATTTATTTCAGGTTTATTTATATATTGTATGTACTGGTTCGGAGTTAATATATTTTTAATATAACTATTTGGAAAATTTAAAACGCAGTTCCCGTTATAAAATATATGACATAGTTTCACAAATTTAAATATTTATTAACTCCGAAAGAAATAGAAATATGTCTGACTAGTGCGAGTTTTCTCTTCAAGCATGAATAATACAACTCATGCCTACATATATATTTACAAACAACAGCTGTTTGTTATCTTTTGTGATGTAACATTTCGGGCGCACCCAAACATATGCTATGTGCATTTGTATATATTAAGTATTGTTATGAAAAAGGCATTTGTTGTCGTGCTCTCCTTAGAGTCAATACCCGTTTTGAATGTGAACAAAACAAGTTTTGGAAAATGGAGGAACAGACCGGGACTAAGACAAACATGTATGCTAACAATGACGACAAGGGATGCAAGTGTAAGAAGCATAAATGTAAGTGTATGCATATAATAAGTGAGATATATATTTGTGTATAGCGGTTGCTGAGAGCATCGAAACATTTAGCTATAAATCTACAAACCACATAACAGTGTTGGTAAGGCGCATTGTGGTCGGTTCTATAGCGTCTATTGGTACTTAATGACAGATCGAATAAAATGAAAAAAAATATGAGTATAAGCAAAGAAAAAGGTATAGCAATAAAATTGATTGCTTAGGATGAACTACAATAACTGCCGAGAGGTGTAGTTAGAACTGTAAACAATAAGGCAAAAGGAACTGTTTGCCGACTTAGAAAAAAAATAAAAACAAATTACAAAAGTATATATGCAAGTAAGTAAGTCAGTGGGCATTTATTAGTAACGCTTACCTCACAATTGTATAAATGTACATATATAGTATAAATATGCTAAATAAATATAAAAACCGAGAAGTTTTTTCAATTTCGGGAAAATTAAATCATAGATTAACAAGAAAATTTTGTTTTAATAATAGTTGTAAATATAAATATTGCCTGTCAAAATGTTGACAATTCATTAAATAAAAGTACAAGAAATGAACCTTTAAATTCAAAAGTCATAAATGTCCAAAAGTTCATGCTTTTTATAGTTACACAGTGCGTATGAGTAACTTTTTTATTAAAAACATCTAGGTACATTAAATAAATGTTAAAAGTCTTCTGAAAACTTGTGGCTGACGTGTCTATGCATTCAACAGCGTCTAAACAAAGTAAGCCTCTCAAAATGGTCTAACAATGAAACTACTTTAGCCTTTCAAAAATACAAAAATTAATTTATGTTAAACTAAAATTTCCACTCAATTACTAATAGTTAATTTATTGCAACAAATTTAATTTGCATTAACGCAACTTGTGTAAGCTTACAGGTATCATAACATAATTACATATTTACAAAAGTGTAAAGCTACCGAAATAATTCTCGTAAAGCTTTTTGAAAGCTTGCCTGGTTGACTTGTAATGCGCATAATCTTTACTCACTTACAAAAAACCCAATTGCTACATATTTAATAATGTAAGTATCAGTATGTGTGAATAACAAAAGCTCACCGAAAGATGCATGTATGGCAATCGGCTGCCATGCCCCCAAAAAGCGCTGCAAACGCACATACCAGCACCTTCGCTATTAAGTTTGGTTTTTGTTGTTATTGTATGCTTTTGCTGACGTCGTCAATGACTTACTTTATTACGTTTTTCTTTATCGTTCATTTATTTTGCTCGTTATATTCGCGTGCTTTCCGGACAAAGCCGTATAAACTGTGATGCGTAGTTGTGTCAGTATATCGTATATATATGTATATGGAATATAAGAGTATATGTTAAAATGCGTGTCTATATATACTCGTATACACTTAACTCGGGTGAATTTTCGTATGAAATATATATTATATTCACATATAAATATTTTATTACAATATATTGGATAGCGTTTTCATGGACTCGTGGTCTATATGTACAATCATACCAATGTATATATGTATGTATGTGTCAAATATAAATGTAGTAGAGTTTAATATGAAATACTATACATTTAATATCAGTTGTATATAGAATTAAGCGTATAGTTTTGTCACATTTCATAAAGAAGAAATTTCGACTACTTTAATCGAGCGAACTTAGGAAGTCTTCTTGCAGAACACAGGACCCTCTCTTCTTAAAACCATTTTTGTTACCATTTGTATTAATGAGGGATATAAATTATTTTTTCTTGGAACTCTCAATCATCTGCTTTAATATAATATATAATTTCGCTTAAACATGGAACGAGTTATTATACGACTCTTATATATAGACCATGTAAAGTTTGAGTACAAAGCTCCGCTTCAACATAGAGGGAGTAATGACACAAATGTAATAAGCGGAAATAGTAATCGTTGCTGTGCTAGATAAAGTATGAGTTGATCACATAAATCCTTACTCTATATGGTATTAGAGTATTAGTAATTGAAGTACGCCAACACCCAAACTAGATATTTGAATAGATATGTAAGATCTACATGCTTACGTCAGTATAGAAGCATTGATCGCTGATCGGTCGTTCAATTAATTGGACATCATCATAAAGTTATGTGCTCGTTGCTGCATATAAACATACATATATACACTTATAATATGTGTATCATATATACAAATTTATTCCATTTTAATTGAACGATGCTCTACTCGCGTGTACTACAAGTAGTTCAAAATAATTAAAAATATGAGCCATAGCAGACAATGAAAATAGGAAATAACAAAACCATACATATTTATGTACATAAGTACATACAATTATTCCAATTACATTTAGAATTTGGTAAATATTTAAAAATACGCTTCAATTAATTAAGTGTAGAAACTTGCTTGTAGATTAAAGTGATTAAAACGTTTATCGAATGGGTGAAACGTTTCTAAAATTTCTAAGTAAGCTTTTACACAAATTGTACTACTTCCCATATATTTACAGATGTATATCTATAAGTATGTGTATAGAGCTACCCTACAAGAAACTGCTGATGGGTTCACCAATACACTCACATCAGTACTGACAGTCACATGAACTGTCTGTTTACGAAGTTTCCAAAAACAAACAAGTCGAAAAGAGACAAAATACATTTTCATAGAAGTTTCGAGAAGTTGTATAATACCTATGTATTGTAGTTGTTATTCCGTGCGATCAACTAAAAGTGTTGCGTGCTTCTGTGCATTCAAATAAAATTATATTTTTAGTTAATTTTCATTTTATTTAGGCACTTTTAAATTCCGAAATAGCCATAAACTGGAGAAACACAGAAAAAGACATGAGAGTGAGCAGTACAGATATATAGTGAATCAATTCCGAATACCCATGTGTTAAAGAGAGATGCAAAATCACACACATACGTTTGTTTACAGCAGTTTGTGCACAAGGCTCTTAAGAAAATGATAGAAACTTTGTTCTGCGCGCTGACAAAATTTTTTCACTGTGACTGTCATATGACCGGTTAGATGACTGTCACTGCTCTTGTAGGGTAAGCATTCAAGTAGTTTCATTTTTATAGAATTGTCCTTATTTACATTATTGTTTACATTTTGTCGACAAAAATAGATTCACAACGAGAATTATCAAAACAAATCGTAACAAGTAAGGAAGTGCTAAGTTCGGATGTAACCGAACATTTTATACTCTCGCAAAGTCAAATGGTATACTCGTTTGAGATTTCTTTGTGGATTGACTGATATTTTCGGTAGAAGGTCAACTATAGGCACTGGGGTTCACATATTTAGTACTTAGGGGCCTGAACAGTTTTGGTTCGATTTAGACAATTTTTGGTCACAAGGTGGCATACTTTAAACGTATTATTCACGCAAAGTTTTACCCCGATATAATCATTGTTGCTTGATATGCATAGTGGAAAGTGAAAGAATCAGATGGAATTGAAAATGGTGTTATATGGGAAGTAGGCGTGGTTGTAGTCCAATTTCGGCCATTTTCGCACTATAACATAGAAATATGAAAAGAATGTTACGTACCAAATTTGGTTGAAATCGGTTAAGCAGATCCGGACAGACGGATGGACGGACAGACAGACACCCGGATTTCAACTCGTCTCTTCATCCTGATCATTTATATATTATATATATAACCCTATATCTAACTCGATTAGTTGTAGTTGATACAAACAACCGTTAGGTGAACAAAACTATTATACTCTGTTGCAACAGGTTGCGAGAGTATAAAAATAGGAAACATACACACGTATTTATGTATATAGAGTTATATATGATTTATATATTTGGATGAGCTTAAATGCCATTAAATTTGTTTTTCAAAGCAAATATTTATGACTAATGTGAACTGTACAATTTATTCGATATAGTCTTTAAAGCCAGTTTAGATTGAAATTTTTTAAATAATTAAAATTTTTTTTTTTAAAAGCTTACAGCAAAACTCCAATGCGCAGTGCGATGATGAAGTGGCTGGCAAAAGACTGCAGTTTCGTCCTAACAAACAGAAAGTAAATTTTAAACAGATTTACCGATTTACGTTCAAAGTTCATTAGACAACAGTACGTAAATTGGGAACAGCAATAATTTATAATGAACATAAACACACATAAATATATACATACAGATGAGATTAAAATTAGAAATGCATATTTAAATGAAAGGTGAAAAATATTTAGAGGCTCTTAAGTAACCAATTTTGTGGAATATGTTTTTGGTTATTTAGTTTTAGTTAAATTTTTTAAATAGAGTAATCTTATTAACTATTCAAGATGGTTAGCAGTCAAATATTATAGAAAACAAGAAATACGAAAGCAGATCTGAAGAATTTGTTCGGAGATTGTAATGTTGCCTTGGACAATAATTCATTCTAAATTTCGTGAAGATATCTCTCCAAATAAAAAAGTTTACTATAATAACACATGTATTTGATCGTTCAGCTTATATGTCAGCCATATGCGATATTGGCGGTTCCGACTAATCAGCGGCTTCTTGGGTGAACGGAATATTTGCAAAATTTCAGATCGACTTATTAAAAACTGAAAGACTAGTTCGCATATATACAACTCAGCTCGTCGAGCGGATCATTTATATATATGTATATACATACCCTATAGGGTATCCGACGTTTTCTTCTGAGTATTACACACTTCGTGGAAAACACCGATTTTTGAGTTCAATGAGTTCATCAGATTGTGTAGAATTAAAAATAATATTAAGCAAAATTGGTTGTTTTACTGGCATCGACCCTCAGTGTGTATTTTACTTGTATATGTGTATATATTGTATGGTATATACATTTTGATTTACACTTCACCGAACATAAATATTCAAGGAAAATATAATTACATCGCTAAGCAAAGCCATTAAAATCATATTTCACATTTTTCGCTAATTGCATTCATACATATATTTACCAATTACATACATACACATAAACAAAATTATAAAGTGATTTATGGATAATTTATTTTTATTTGGGAAACGTGATTTCAATGTTCATCGCTTGTTAATTTCTCAATTGTTTATGACTTTGGAAGTGGTTTGCAAACCTAAAAGTTTGGCAATAATTAAGCATGTAAGTAGTTTTAAATTTCAAATTTGAAAAGTGTTTGTATCAATTTAGTGAACTAATCTTTATTTATTGGAAATATGCATTTGATGTTCCCATAGCTCTCATTACTTTGAATAAGCAAACATAAAAACGCATACGCATACACATATACAAAAAAAACGCAAACTCGAAAATGTATACTATGAATATCTGAGATATCTATAATCATAGGAATAGTTAATGAAGTTACGTCGCCATATACGATTTAAGATTTGGTCCACTAAGATCTAGCCAGTTGTAGTGCCTACTATAAACTTTATAAAGGGGTAATATAGACAGACGGATTGTCAGATATAGCTAAATCGATTCAACTCGTTATGCTGATCATTTATATACAAGGTGCGTTCCAAAGTAAACAGTAAAAAAGTAACAAAGTAAACTCTAGTGCTATTGTTTATCGACTTCCAGTAAAAATTTCATGACATTTCATCTATTGGAAGTGAAGTTATTGCGTTTTAAGTGTCAGTATGTTTTCGTCATCGGTGCGAAAATGAGCTTCGAACAAAGAGCCAACATTAAATTTTGTTTTAAAATTGGTAAAACTTTTACCGAAACGTTTCAATTGATGAAACAAGTTTATGGCGATGATTGGTGCGCCGTATTCGACGTGTTCGGCCCGAATATCGCGAAGATGGAAGTTGGCGTTTGTTGCACGATAATGCGCCGTCTCATCGATCGATGCTTGTGGCCGATTATTTTACCAAAAATCACATTTTAACAATCAACCACTCCCCGTATTCACCTGATATGGCATCGTGCGACTTCTACCTTTTCGAAAAAAAAGACTTTTGCCGATGAAAGGAAAGCGTTATGCAGACGTAGAGACCATTCAAAAGGCTTGCACCGGCATACTGGCGGCCATACCAGGCAACGAGCTAAAACACTCGTTAAAGCAGAAGGAGACTATTTTGAATAAAATTAATTGATTTTGTCGATAAAACCATTTTTTCTGTCTTTTTTTTTTTAAAGTCCTGTTTACTTTGGAACGCTCCTTGTACATACGAGTATATGGGTCATTTCATCGAAATTTTACATTCAAACATTTTTTTCATATAAAACGTTTTATTTGATTTTTTTGAGGCAAAATATTGCACACAAATTTTTTTATTTCGATTCAATATGAAAAAATTAGGAATTATGAATTTTCAAAATTTCGACTTTTGAAAACGGTATCTTTAAACATTTGCGTATACAAAAAAAAGTATTTTCAAGAAGACAAAAAAAAAGTTTTGTACGAAAAAAATGTTTGAATGTAAATCTTCAGTGGAATGACCCACATACTTTATAAGGACATCGACGTTTCCTTTTGGGTGTTACAAACTTCGTGACAAACTTAATATACCCTGCTCAAGGTATAAAAAAGATCAAATAAATAAAATAAACTGGTTGCACATGTTACCACAACTGTAGATAATTCCAATTCGCTTCAACAAACGGTTGTAATAATGAAAGCCATATTTTTCGATATGCACCCATTGCGCTAAGCACAGCCGTAAGCAAATATTGTGAATTAACGAAGCAAATCAAACGATTATGTGCATGGGAATGTACGTGTGTATGTGCATATTTATTGCCATTAATAAATTTCACTATTGAGGCAATTATTCAAGAACAAAAGTTCAGCTAAAGCGAGTCAAAGCAACACACCCACCGATTGCGAAAATATATACACACACACACTTTTATTCTTTACAACCTTACGAACATATGCAAATATAATATATTCTCTGCAGTATGCAATTAACTTAAGGAAATACGGTAGCACTAAAAATGCAGACGTAAAATGTGGATTCTCCAATTCATACTTAATTATCTCAATCACCCTGCACTTGACTTACGAAACAAGACGAGATAAGCAACAATTTCAGAGGGCAAAGGTGTTGAGCGAACGAAATATCCAACAGATAGGCTGACGATGGTTATCAGCCGTAGGCGTCGCAACACAAATGTACACACTTGTATGTATGTATGTTAAGCAAGCCATAAAGTGTATGAGTGCAAATAGAACAGTAAACAAAAACAAACTAATCACTGAGTACATATGTACACACTGACATACATCTCGATATTAATTTCTTTGCAAGCCAAACTCGTACATCTTCCTATGACGGTGTGTGAAGTATTTACGTTCAATTTCGATTAATTAAACTTGTTGCATATCTATGTATATATGTACATGTACATATTTATAATGTAAGTGCATTTGCACTCGTATATGCATTGAATAAGGCATCGCTATAAAGTATTAGAACACAGTGGCAGCTGGATAAGTCAATAGATTTTTATCAAATGATATTTTTTCACAGTAAAAAACCCTTTAAGTTTTACTAGAAACAGTCTTTCACAATTTTTCTACAGCACCCGGAAATAAGTGATTATCTCGAGATTCTCATTTTTATTTGTGACCACCACTTCTTTCAGAACTAACCTTTTTCTATCTTTCTCTTAATGGATGAATGAAAAAAACACAATCTAGCATATACATACATAAATGATTTGTCTGCTTGGTGTAGAAAGGCTAATATCTGATATGTCCGTTTAGAAATATATTTACTGCAATGCTCAGTTTACCCCAATAATTTGGTTTCAAAATTTAACTTATAAATCAAATTATACAGTTTTGTCAAAATAGGGAAGACTAGAACCTCCCAAATGTACTTTCCCTATTTTGTGTCAAGCTTGTGACTCACCGAGTTATTACTAGTTACCAAAGGTAAGCATATATTGAATAAAAAGTTGAATTTATAATAGTGGCGGACAAAATAAATAAATGTTTACTTGACTGATTCCGGAGCTTATTTTTCTTCGTCTTGACATTTCCGATTCGTATTTTGGCTATTTGGAAATGCATTAATTTTCTTTTTCTCCCACTACTTGAATTTCAACATTAGTTGACTCCTAATAATTCCATGCTGAATAATTTAGAGAGACCTTGCCTATAGCCACTAAGCATTAATTCCCTTATAAACAAAACAAAAAAAATATTTTACAATTGAGTTTACCCCTGGCTTAAATTTTTTGAACTTTTTGAATAGCTACTGGCTATGTGCTATTGGTTCTCTCCTTGCCGCAAAAGTCTAATAGTTACGTTTTGTAACCGTGAATCTGAAAAGTTCATGATTTATCAAGAGCAAGGGCCTTTGCACTTTTATTTCAAAGCAAGAACTTTATCAACAATGTCAATAACTAGAGTAAATGCATATATTTACGTTGCTATATATGAGTATACTATATATGTACATCAATATAAACATAACAAAATGCACTTTAAACTCGTTGCAAGGCTAAAGTCTATTGCTTAATTCTTTCTTTTGTATCCGTCATTTGCATTAATTTTCTAAACCATTGTGATTTGAATAATTGATAAGACTCTCAATTCAATAAAAATCATATTCAAACGTTTAAACGCACCTAATTGTCTCTGGCTTTTGAATGGAGGCGTAGTAATGTGCTTTCCTTACTTAGGCAGTCCAGGTGCTTTGCTTTATGCTAATTTTATAGTTAAGTAGATGTTGTTGTTGTTATTATTATGTTTGTATGTAAGGAAATTTGCATGGACTTAGGTATAATGGCTTTAAAGGCTGTTTGCGTAAGTGGGTTTTGTTATTCGATGGCTTTTATAAAAATCCTGCATCAAGTAAGGTAATTAATTCGTAAATTTCGTCAAAAAAGTGCTATTTATTGCATGCCCGCTGCAAGGTCCCTCTAGACCCTCTAATGTTTCAATGATCACATTGGGGCAAATAGTTTAATAGATTAATATAATAGTATGTCTTCAAAGAAATGTGAAACTGTGGAAGAGAATATGGGTTCAGACCTTGAATGGTTGTGAAATAACTCGAATTATTTTGTATCTAGCCTCAGATAAGAACTCTGGCATTCATATAATTGTACTTGATAATTATTGTGTCTTGCTTTAAGGGCTTATATTTACTTGAAATTCAAAAAAACACTTGACATTTTATTTATAAAACATTTTGAAAAATGTTGCATTTCCTTGATCCCGTAGCCGTTCTTCAGGAGAACCTTCGAAAAATAAATGTCTAGCGGTGAAGATTTTTCTCCTTAAAGTTATCTCGAATCCAAAAACTAAAAAAATTATTTTTTCTACATCTTTTTGACAAAATGGCGGCTTCCTAAACTTTTGTAGTTTTCTGTGAAAAAATTTACACTTTAATGTGGCTTGAAAAGTGAACCAATTACGAAAGTTATATTCCTTTGATCATTACCTGACATATCTAAAAATATCAATCCGTCCAGCCATTTCGGAGAAATTTTACTCACCGACTCTGAAAAACGGGTTTCAAGAATAATGTGTTTAAAGTTTTGGAAACCGATCCATATCCTATTTTGGAGAGTATTCTCAAATATATGTGTAACGAAAACTCAATTCTGTTATTTACCAACATCAACTAGTAGCGCGTTAGACTATCGCAATTTCATAATTTCTGATTGTCACATATTCCATTTTAAACAACCTGGTAGCAGATTCTTATCTTTAGCAAAGATTTTCGCTTAAACGCTTTTTTCACTCTGGCTACTAAGCAATTATTTTAATTCAAACAAAAAAACCAAATTAAAAATCACGTGAGATTATTTACGATTAGATGTCTAACACAAATTCCTGGTTGTGAAAGTACGCCAAAATTAAAATAAGCAATTAAAAACTAAAATAAAGGATATTTGAAATAAAAATAAAAATACTAATTAACAGACTCAGTACATAAACTAAAAATGAAAATCTTGCATTTTACAGAATTACAAGTATATACTATAAAATGTGAATTTCCGGCAAGAAGCCAAAATAACCTGTGCGCAGATGATGGGAGATATATAGTATAGTATTGATATGTACCATATTTGCATTTTGCATAACTACACGCTTATGAACTGCGTTTGTTCTCAAGCTAGGAACAGGTTGCTAGTATAACTTTGTTTGCACTCTGCAGGATATGCAAATCTAAGCATCAATGTCGGATAGGTGGGATAATAGAAAAATGTTTAAATATTCAGAAAAATCTCACGCTTGGTCATTTAATACCTCGTAAATTTGATTTAATACTCTCACCCGCTCCACCAAACTCTCAGCGCGACGCGCAAAACTCGCACGCCGCTGTTCGGCTGTTGTCGCTGTTGTGCCACGATTTATCACCGCAATGGGTATTGGTTGTGTAGGCTGTGGCGGTAGTGATGATTGGGACATTGTAGGGCTGAAAAGAAAAAATGGAATATTTTAAGATTATATATAATTATATGTAAATGGTATATAGATTTTCTTTTCATACATGAGATTTTTGATCTTTAACAAGTTTCATCTTTTTATGATCTTTCAGATATAAATAAAATATTTTAAATATATTCTTAGACCGATTCACCAAGTTAATATTTTCAACATAAATATTTTTAATCTCATTTATATCTTCAAATGTTACAAATGTTTAGTCGAGATAAATTGTGTTATCAAATTTCTACAGACGTATATGAATTTTTGAATACAGAAGTATATTATATTTAGAATTAACATGTATACATATATACAGGGAAAACAAGCTAATAAGCAAAATTTATCAGTTATATTCCTCATAATAAGATATTGTAATTGAAAACAGATTTTCAATTTAAAAAATCATTCAAAAGAAGTCAGTCAGACATAAATGATATTAAATACCCTTTATAAGCTTCTATATAGTCAAGAATACGCACATATGTATGAGTGAAAATAATGATACGTGTACATTAACAATGTGTGGACGAAACTTATAAAATGTTTCCCAATATATTTAGTACGAGTAAGCTCTTACAGTTATCAGCACACAAGCAGTTTAAGCATTTTGTATATCAAAATATTTGCATATATAATTTTTTAAATATAAATTTCGTCAACATATTAACAAAAAGCAAACGCAGTTGCAAAAAACATAGCTTATATGCCACCCTGTAGGAAATACTTGAGAACAACTTAAAGTCCACCAGCCATTTAAACGCACAATTACTATAAATATGTACAGAAACCAAGGGGTCCAAATCTAATTATGGAAATTCATTTAAGAGGTGACTATATCAATTTTTCGCGGAAATACACAATTGATTACCTAAACAAAGTTTGAAAATGGACTAAATCGATTTTTAGTTTTAGTTTGCATTCTATACAATCGTGTATAATAATGTAATTTAACTGGTATACTCATAACAAATAACAATACATATATTATTGGGTAAATATTACATATCTAACAAAGCAGATTTAACGCTGCCTTTAACAAGTTTTATATACAAGTTGACCTTACTAACCCACAAATATTTCTTCAGAAATTAAAAACTATAAAAAAATACGAATTAACTAATTTAAAAGAATCACAATTTGTTGTGCAATTCATACAGGGAAGCGCGAATTCTATGTATTACGTATATGATATACATAAACACCATTTTATACCCTGTACCCAGTAAACGTCAGTGACCCTATAAATTATATATCTAAATGAGCAGCGTGACGAGCTGAGTCGATTGAGCCATGTCCGTCTGTCTGATCATCTATCTGTATAGACGCGAACTAGTCCCTCAGTTTTTGAGTATCGATCTGAAATTTTGCACATATCTTTTTCTCCCCAAGAAGCTGCAGCTTGTCGGAAACGCTGATATCGGACCACTATACCATCAAGTAGTCGCGTGGCAAACTTTTTTGTTTGAGCAGATATATTTACGAAACTTGGCATAGATTGTTGCTTAAGGCAACAATGCAAGCTCCAACAAATTGTCTAGTTTGCGACACTATAGCAGGTAGCTGTCATACAAACTGTCCTATCAAAATCAAAGTCTTGTAAGAAATATTTTGTATTCGGGAAAGGTATTATAGCTTCGGTGCAATCGAAGTTAACGTTCTTTCTTGTTTTGTAAGTCAATTATTCATACCCCTACCACAAAAGTGCTAGCCTCTACTTATGTATGGTATATTCTGGTATACATACAAGTATATATTTAGACTTGAGATATCATAATTTTACATATAATTTCATTGTAAAGAACGTGACAAACATAAATAGAAACATACATTTATTATTTATTCTAATTACTTGATAATTGAATTTATATAGATAATAAAGTCATGGTCAAAGAATTTTCGTAAGTATTGTAGCGAATGTTACCTTTCCTTATCTTATATTTAATATTTTTTGTATTTACATAAAATGTGTATAGCTCACTATTTTTTTAAATACTTTTTACAATCATGTACAATACAACCCACATATTTAAATGGTTTTTTTATCAACAATTTGGTATTTTTAATATTACATTTCGTTTTATGTCGACGAAATAAATATGGCACGATCTAGAATATATCAAAGCTAAAATGCAGCACATAAACATTTAGCAATCCAAAAAAATTATATATTAAAAATAACTGGAAAAGAACAGTGGTGGGTAAAATATTGTATTCTTAGTCATGGCATAATTTAGTTAAACTCTAGTTCTAGTATATATGTATATATATATATTTAGTTCTATGTTTAGCTTCAAAGTCTTTATATTATATTTACATAAAAATATTTCAAATTAGCTGATAAAGTTAAATAGTCTATTTTTGACCTTGAAGCTAAACATAGAGTTTAACTAAATTATGTCATGACTAAAAATACAATATTTTACTCACCACTTCAAAGTATATATATATATATGTATATATATACATAATTACACACATATGTATATTTGTAAATATCGATGAAATATGAAATACCGTTCGAAAAATACTTTTTACCACATGGAACTTTCTTGTGTATAGTATTTTTGTATATAATAAGTTATGTAAATTAAGAACACATAAATTTGAATTGCTTCACATTGAAGTTTTTAGTCCACTAAGCAGTAAGCAGAGCCAATCAGCCGGTAATTTTCACTTTTATAAAATTTTAATTTGACTGAAGTGAAGTTTTCCGTATTTCACTAAGTGACTAACGTCTAAGTATACGTACATACATATACACAAACTAAAAATATATAGTTACATACTTACACATATGTCTTTGTCCATATATAATTACAACAAAAAAATGTTAATTAAAACTTTTTTCACTGTTTAAAAGCTCACAAAATTAAATGTATGTATGTACGTGGTTATACTTACGAATGCATATACATTCATACGTATGTATTCTATGTATAAATAAAGAATTTCCAATCTCAAAACATAAGCCAGAAAAATTAAAATATTTACGTATCTATGTACATGCATGCATGATTAGCTACATATTTACATGGTACACACAAACATACAAATGTAAATAAACAGTTTTAAATGATTTGTTCAGCGATATTGGCGCTTAAGTATACTTATACATATATGTACATATTGACTACATATATGTACATATGTACATGTGAATGCATTAGATATGCATAAAAGAACATTAGACACTTGAATAAACGAAGAAAGGAAAAGTTCTTAGTAAAAATATTTACACATAGACTTGTCAACACCTAGACTTAGTTACAGAATGTCTTAACGATTGGGCTCTTTGAAAAATAAATAAAAATCACAACACGTTTTTCTTACGATTTTTCTGTTGTTGTTTACATTAATTTTTTTTTTTACCGCAGCAACAAAAATATATTGAAGAAAGCAGCAATCGCAGCAATATGTCAGTCGCAGCGATGGCAATGTTCGCCAACCAGGCTGTCAGGCATGATCACACACTCTCCTGTTAAGTGGCAGCCAAAGCCAATGCACATTATGTGGTTTTATACGTATATACGTATACAGGTAGATGCAACTCAGCAGATAAATATGTACATTCGAGTATGTACTAGTATATACATATAGAAGCCTAATAAAAGCTACAGTTGTACATATGTATTTCTACATTAAAAAAAGGCTCTATCTTTCGTTGGCGGCAACATACGTAAATAACGAATGGGATATAAACTTAAGCGTCAAGCTACAAAACGGAAAAAAAAAATATTTAAAAAAGCATTAAAAGAAAAACAAATGCATTTGAGCAAACACACATTTGACGAATAAATAACAATATTTTTAGAAATATTTTTGTGTCGACAAACCGAAGCTTAGACAATTTAAATAATGTCACGTACATGAGGAAATAATTATATATAATATGTATACTACACATAATATTTTATTTCTTAAAATATTACCTTTTTTTTATAGAACTCCTGGTTTTTTCACAAATATGCAAATATTTTTTTTTTTTTTTATTCACTGATCCCAGTATTTGTCAGTGTATTAGTTCACTATTTACCGGTTTTCTATTACAAACACCACTTTTAATCGCATTAACATCTGTATTTATTTATATTAATTAGTAATGAGTAAGTTTTTCTATTACAATTTTAAATCACATTTCAAATTTTCAATAAGAACGTCGAAAAAATTATTTTTCTTTTTCGATAATCATATATAAATATATTTTATTTCACTATGCGTGCATTTTTTTCTTAAAAAATATTAAATTTTCAACAGATTAAGAGTTCTTGAAGAGCGATCAGTTCACGACGCCGCTAAGTGTTCAAAAGCACTGAATTTCCAATTTAGTGAACATGGCACGACGACGACCACGTTGTTTGGTTTGCAGTCAAACGCTCAGTGCTACGTTATATATAATAAAAACACTTTGCAGGTATTTGCGGTTGCAGCGGCGGCTAACGCTAGCTTAGAATGGCTAGACAGTTGGATGGGTGCATAGAGTAGCTAACCAATAGGTACATTCTCATCAGGGGTATGGACGTTTTATTGTGTACTCTTCATATATTTAGATAAGTACATATGTGTGTTTGTAATCAGAACTCTCACTTCAGTTTGTAATTGGATATAAAGTTGTCAGTATTTTGTTTAAATTATTTGTACTTTCTAAATTAAATGCAAACCAACCTTAAAATTTCTATATTATAAATATATAGGCTTATTCTTTTCGCGCAAATTACATCGCAAATAATTAGTATAAATTTTATAAAACAAGCCGGCACTCTTCCTAATTTTTATCCTTAACTTTTATGTTACAATGTTTATCGCTTTTACTGAAATAATATAGAAAAGATCGTTAACGGAAACGGTTTTGAATAGAACGGAACCAGAACATGAACGGAGTCCAGAAATGGAGTATGAAAACCAAACTCCATCAATAACTATTTTATGAAAATGAATTTGTAACGAAATCAATTAAAGGTGCATTAAATATTATTTGCAATTTAATATTTAAAATGAATAATTATATTATATTTCTTAAATAATATTCTTAATGTCTGCAATAAATTGTCACCCTGTTGGCTGTTGCCTGTTGCATTTTCTAATAATCAGAAACTTTTGTACACCCTGTAATTCTTTTTAATACATTTTCCTTGTCGTAGCAACTTTTTTCTGTTGGGGAATACTTATTTTCTTTTTCATACGACGGTGATATTCTTTTCTTTTAACGTTAAGCAAAGTATATTAACTCAAACTGTATACTTTGCATAAAATACCACCGATTATAATGTTTTAAACAAACGAACGAATCTTTAAATTTCTACATTGTAAAGTGAAATGTTATTGTAACACACGAAAGCAGCCTGAGGAAAGATACAGAACGACAACTTAGCTGAAACTTCCAAAGAAAGTCGGTGATACCTCAACATCAATAGTTCGAACATAATTTGAACATGGCATCTCGTGGTGGACCAATGGTGGCTGGCACCGATGGGGCTGACTACGAATACAGGCAACGTGTGGCTGCACCACACCGTATGAGGTTAATATAGTGCCTTCTATTAAATTTGGTTATCACATATTAGAAGCTTATGAAGTAACTTTTCAATATGTCATTAGTAGTTCAGGCTAGCGAATAGTTTGCATAATTTAATAATATGTAGAGACATACAAGTGTTTGCTTATTCGATCATGTTGACGATATTTCGAGGGGCTAGACGAAGGCCGCATTTGTATGGGGAAAGTGTTTGCAGGCAAATTCTTTTACAGGGCGCTGCTCCTATTGTCTGTGATTACTGTGCTCTTTCATTGGCCAATTGCCAGATTATGTTTACATTTCGTTATTATGGACAAGCGTGAGTTGGGAACTGTCGATAGCGTCTTCGGTGACACGGTGACGTGGGCTTTCGGCGCAACGAAATGTAGCGGCGAATGTGTGTGCATTGATGTATGTACGGGTGCCAACTTATTTGTTGTTTCGCAGTAAAAACAATAACTAATGCATATACAATTGATAAGATTTTATTAATTTTTTTTATTTGGGAAACTCAACTTAAAAAAAAAGTATACATATAAAAGGCATAATTACTATATTTAATTTTCATTTATCTTTTCTATAGTTTGCAGAGCAAAAAGAGAGTAAAATTTTGCATTTGCTATCATATCGTACTTTCTACTTTTATGATGACCAAGTTGTCTCCGGATTTTTTGGATCGAATTGATGTCTTTTGGCTGGAGGTGGAGGAACTTGAAGTGCCAAAACCACTGTTGTGGGAATACGTTTGGATGACATCGGTATTTACAATGTGGTTTGCTCTTTCGGCAATACTTAACAATAGTGTTCGCGAAATGCAAAAATATATGATAGCCCTTACGTTAACTGGCGTTATACCCGTTTGCTACTGCTTTGTTTACTACTTTAGAGATTTTTGGGAGTACATTAATTTAGATGCGGGAACTGATATAAAAGAAACGGATATTTTTATATGGCGCGTAAGTAATGAACATTTCTTATACAAAGATTTTTTCTCAAACTAACCATTTTAAAATTCTAGGGTATGCCTTACGCGGTGTTGTGGTATGGCTTCTCGGCTGTCGCTATTCAGTTACACGGTTTTACGCTGTATTTCGCCTATAAATGCATTCAAGCATGGCGTATGCGCAGCGCTGTAAAGAAGTCCCAATAGGTCAAAACTAAAACAAAGGATTGACGCACTTTGAAAACGTTTGATCAAATCAAATCTTAGGCAGACGGTCAATTTATGTCTGATTAAGGCAATTATGTTGTTTATGCTCATTAAAGTTTTCAATCTTGGATTAAAGTGAAATTTTTGCAGTCTCACAATTATCTCTTGACTGCTTGCTAATTTATGTACTTATATACTTTCTATATTGAATACTTTTCCAAATTACAATCTACAGGATTTATGTTCAAGTGTTTTCATTAAAACATTTTTGATAGAAAACAATAACAAAAAAGATGTTACTACAAACAAATTGTGCGCCATTCCATACATTTTGAGTCTATTTTTGTCAGTCTATTCGAGACATTTATCCCAATGTACAACTAGCCATACGCATATTTTATAGCATATGATACTGTTTGTTAATCTTACTGGGTCAAAAATTTAGAAAAGCTACAATTTATTTGTTCAATCCTTGATTGTCTGCATAAATCAGCCGGATAGAATGAATACTGCAATAAATAGAATAAAAAATGAATTCAACCAAAATTTAATTTATACGCACATGGAATAGCGTGAAGTCAAACTTAACTACTAATGTGTTATATCAAATTTGCCAATTACAAATTAAAAGTAATTTTATGTCTTACTTGACATATCAGCTGTAGTTTGCACAATTTTGTAAAAAAAAAACAAAAACATTTGAATAAAATTTTAAAAGTAGCTAAATACAATGTACAAAAATTTCGATTTTCTTCACAGCAATGGCATCCGAGTATTTGAAAAACTATATTTTCATATCTGTGACCAAAGGCAAATGAAGTGAAAATAAAATATATATTTTTAACTGGCAATATCATCATAAAATTCATTGCGTAATAAAAATACTCAAAATATTTATTTATCTTTAGAGTTTAATGTTCCTTATTAAAATATACGAATGTGTTTTCTACATATAAAAAACACCGAACTGCCTAACATCATCCATAAGTTCCCATCAAGGGCCAACAACTATTTTTTTGTACAAAATATGCTTCTACTTACATACGTATGTATGTATGTATGTATGCCTATATCTATGTACTTATTTGTGTTCTGAGATCTAGTTGTTCATTTTGGAACAGATGCATTTGATAATGCAAAAGTAATATAAAAAATATAAATTAATAATTTTAACCAAGAATGGGTAACAAAATGGTTATAAATGAAGAGTTATGTAATATATATGAAAATATCTTAATTGATTTGTAAATTCGTGTAAATTGTTGTGCTGTTCAATAAATGTCATTTAAAATAATATTGGAAAACAAATTAAGTTAATAAAGCTATTATGTTTTGTGTGGGTTAAAAGCATTTCACTTGTGTTATTTTTTGCTATAAATTTTGATAAAAGCGCGGGTAATCTATACTAACACCTTCAGGAAACTATATGGCTAATTATTACTCCGATCAAGGATACATGAACTTCTCTACTCTGCAACTGCATAAATTCGAACGACATGCCTTAGTAAGTTTAGCCACTGGCCCATGCAGTAGCTTAATTGTATCTGCGCCCTATTTCAGTACAAGGAAGACATAGAAATGTGCTTAGAATAATATAACCACAAGAGGTTATACTATCACCAACCAGGTTTCAACATACTACTTCCTCTATCAAAACTGTTGCATTTACAAAAATTTTCTCAACTCCATTCTACCAGTATTGTGTATATTGAAAAATAAATTTGCACGTACAGGCAGATTTGTTCGTTGGGTATTACTCATGTAATATTTACCTTAGCTGCTGAACGAAAATAAAATGTGCCTGCTTAATGTATATATAATCGTTAGTAAGTATTCAATGACTCGTTTCTGTCACATTTATTTAGTGTGGCAATTGAGTTCAATGCCAAGACATAAATAATTAAACAATCAATACTATTTGTTTTTTAATTTATTTGTTCGCTGCGGTAAACAGAACTAACTAAAGCAGGAAACATTTAGCAAGTCCACTACTGGATCCGCTTCAGACAGAAAACAAAGAGCCCTTTATATATCTATTGAAATTTATTTCCACCAAAACCAAACAAAAAATTCGCTGTCTCTATCCTCATAAAATGTTTTACCGTACTAGAACAAAAAAATATATATATTTGGACAACTCCAAAGGATCGTTACGAAAGGCGTGTTTTTTTCTGTTCTTACGATCAACCGAAACAAAATTTTTATGGGACTAAGGAGGGTTATTTAATATAACATTCTAATACTATGTAGGTATAGACGACCGATGAATGCATTTGTGGATATAGCCTTTAAGCACGATAAAATGCTCAATCTGTCGGGCATCACAGTATTTCTTGGGTATTGACAGTATAACCACAATCCTGGCGAAAGATTTTCTAATCTCAAATATATCTACCTGATCAGAGACTAAAACCCATATCAAATTTTCAACTCAAACCTGGAATCATATTGGATTAGTATTTGAAATCAAATGAGTTGAAAAATATACTGAAATTTTGGTCAATAAAAATCACCTTCCTATGTACCGTACATTGGAAGAAAAGTTACGCTACACACTGTATGCATTGCTTAACGCTTTGTTGTTGTACAGAACTTTATCAAAACATGCAACAACACTTTCAAAGTGACATAATGCGCCAGTCTGATGAATGAGACCACCAATTTTGCTCCAACGCTCTACTCCCCTACATTGCTGCTGTCACACTATACCGTTAACTGACCAGTGAGCAGTGGTCAGGCAAAAGGAAAACAAAACAATAAACAGACTGACAAACTTTCGGATATTTTGCAACCCCAAACAATTAAAGCAGTATAATATATATATACTAGAACTAGTACTAGTCTTTATATGCATATATGCATACATATATATAGAGAAATGGATTTTTCATTGTTTGGTCAGTAAAAAATCCTTGAAGCGCGTTAGACTGCATTAGTCGCCATCGGCACGTGCTGCAGTGCAACAGCTCAAAGTGCAAAACGAAAAATAAATATATCGTATATATAATTTTTCCTACATATTTATACAATATATATTTACATAATTGTTAAATCAACAAAAAAGGAAAATTTTATTATTATTTCTATTATTTATTATAAACAGCTGTTTTAAACTCGCTATACAAAAACTCAGTGTAAATTATCCTTAAGTCCAGACAAAGCCTGCGCATAAGCAATACAAAAAGTGTTTATTGTTGTTGTTGCGGCATTTGATTACATAGCTTTTGCATAAGTAGATAGTATATATTGTTTTTCTTCGCGCTGCCGGCAACCAATTCGCCTTCGTCGTGCAGCATCCGCCAACGAAGCGTACCCAACAGCGCTGACTGTTTGGCTAACAGCCCAAATGTAGAGACAGATAGTTATGTATGTACATAAGTGCATATGTAAGTATATTGGCCATTTCGCTGTTTGACTTGTGGTGAAAATTCAAAACTACACCAGTATTGCTGCAGAATCGAGGGTCATAGGACATATGTAAGCGCAGCTCCGAACAAAGAATGCAAAAAATTTAAATAAAATTAGATTAAAAATCTATCTTTTAATTTAAATTTGATGTGTGTGCATAATAATATAATAATATAATAACTATGAAAAAGTGCATGATATTTCCGACTAACGAATGTAACCGAAAATATGCTGTAAATAGAATTTTTTAGAGGATTGCATATAACATGAAAGAAATATAATTGTTTCAAAAAACATATACTAAGAAATACTAAGCGAAAATGTCTTCGAAGCAGCGTGGTGAGGAAACATATCGACGCATCACACGCGAAAAGCTGGTGCTGCGCGGCAATACTGCCATTCGCACCTTAGATTCCACCACATCCTATCTGCCGTTGCTGCCTGGGTGAGTGCCAATAATTGGAAAAGTGATAAGTGACTATAATATCGACTTTCTAATAAAAGACATATCCATACATCTACATATACACATATACAATACATACAAATGTATGTAGAGATATTTAAATATTTATGTATATATGTATGTATGTGCATATCTGCGCATCTGTATGCGTTGCAAGAAATTGATTTTTTCTCCGACACATTCAACATCTCGGCATCATCAACATTTTTTTCCTTCTATCAACATACCGAAGGCCATACATAACAGCTTGATGTCCTCTTGCCGGCTGCAGAGCCCCCAGTGCAAGCAATTATTGTTATAGTATGCCATTATGAAATCCCTGAGCGAATGACGCTTGAGTTGTTTATATACACAAATATAGTTTGTATGTAAGCCTACAAGCAAGCAAAGGAGTGTTCAGTTTCATTTATTAATATTTTTCAAAAGTTTCCGAAATGAGCACTAGTATTTAACTTTCATACCTCTGACATCAACAAGTATGTTACGCAATAGTTATATTTGCTTTTAAGGACCTTCAAACTAGAGCAAAAAGTCGAAATCTTATTTTTTACTTAGACTTATGACAGAAAAAGAGAAAAATGTACTTGAAGAACTCTAAAGGCGTGAGCGTCCTTTAAAACGTATATGAAATGAATGAAAATGAAAATTAGTTACAAAGCGTTGAAAAAGGTCTAATTTAGCTATAATAATAATAATATATCGGGGGTTCAAGTATTCGTTTTTTATTTTCCGTTACAAAAATGTTACTTCAGAACTCTACTGAAAGCCCAAATGTTAACCTATCGAATCAATATTTCCCTTCTATAGTTTTCTTAATTTCCGATCAGTGATAGTTAGGATTTTGTGTGTTTGTATTTCGTCATAGAGAATTTTGGTCGGACTCACTCGATCTCTTTATCTTTTGATCTTTAATACTTGGAACGAGATAAATGTAACGGGGCGAAAGTTTATCTTGATTTTAATAAAATTTTGATATATTACTTGTAGTAAACTTGGGTATACGAGTAAAGACCCAGTTTATTATGACCACAAATAGAAGGAAACTTATTGTGGCTTTTGCTTTGAATAGCAAGGCTAAAAGGTTGATTCTGAAAGAAATGTGTCGCTTGTAAAATAAATCCAAATAAGGTCGAACTACCGGTTTAGGTGCCGCTTATCATTTTCTACATGTTAAAAATCTCGAAATGACTGCTAAAGGATCATTTATTCAAAAATTGCTCTAACCTCAGAGTGAAATTCGAAACTCTGAAACTTCTATGTATAAAGGTTCATAAGCCGCTAAGGCTCATCTAAATCAATTAGAAACTCGACAAGCAAACGTATGCTAGTAGAGTTTTAAACCGTAACTGGTATATATTATATTTATACAATATACATGTAAATTTATGGATTTCTACCCCAATTGCTGCAATTGACCGCAAATAAGCACACATTTAACCTGAAATATTTTTGATGAAAATCGCAAATCACACAAACCAACCAAATCCACACACCCACACACGTGCATAGACCTATGCTATTTATTAGAAATATAGAGTTCGCTACTTTTCACATTTAGTTTAGTCGCATACTCTTGTTGCCGTAGTGCCATAAAGTTTAGCGCACTTTAGTCGGTAGTTATGAACGAATTCTCACATAGTTTTCGAACATTCCTGGCACATACACAAATATGTACATAGGTATATTTAAATTGAGTTTAGAAGAGCAAAGAATTTGCTAGTCACCAACAAATGTTTGTGGAAAATATTAACTTCATGAAAGACGTCACTTTGGCTAGTCGGACGTTCGCATTTTCATGTTATTCCTATTAAATTGTTACGTGCGAAAGCGCAATTAACGGTATAGTTAAAAAAATGCGAGGTTGGAGCGTTAAGTATTTGAAAACCAAAACAAAGCAAAAGTAAAATTTTTACGATATTGATGGTAAGCCACGACGATATTGATGCAAAATCCCGGCTGAGGCAAAATGATCACTTATGGCAAAGTGTTTTCCTACACCAATCTGAGCCGAACTAAATCTTGAGAGACTCTCCATTTGTCAGTTAATATCAAAATGCGCGTCGCTCAAACAGTTCGACCACTCAGCCAACGGAGATGAAAGAGTCAAATATATAGCTTATGGAAGAATATATGTAGACTAAATTTCGCTAGCTTGATAGAGACCAATAACATTCGCGATGGCGTTAATAGGGCATCTAAGAGAGCAAAAAAAATTAGGTTAATTCCTGCACTTCATGATGAATCAGAAACTCTCCTGATTGCATTTTGCAAAACAAGATCGGGGACAGGTCTGCAATTAAAGATACTATTGGAGTAGTGCCTAAATACCAGAATTTCTGACAGGATGGCATTTAAAGACCGATCTGCTCCACTCATATTTCGGTTGGTATCTGGATATTGTTTTACAAATGGATGCACGTATAATTTTTAGGAAGGTTCTGAAAGTTTTATGAATTTTTTGAGAGAATCGGATATTCCCTTTTAATTTTAATAAAATGCGCACGAAACCACACTGAAGTGTGCGATATTAATTGAGATTATTTTACCCTATAAAGCGAAGGCTTACAGCTTTAACTCTCTCCGTGTGAATATGGAATGTCGAAAATTAGAAATACACATTTTTCGTTTTAAGAAAAAGTTAGATTGGTATATATTTTAAAATTAATATTTCGCATTTAATTCAAATTAAGGTGTTTTTACTGTAATTCCATAAAGTATACATAAATGATTTTTTGATATTGCAAGAATATGGTAGAAAAATTCATTAGTATTGCAGCCATGCGTACGACAACAAATACAACAACTATCGATCTATAATCCACAACAATAATTAGCCACAACAAAAGTCGAAACTTTTAGTCAAAACGAATCTAAACGACTGGCATTGGCTCAAGGAATATTAGTACTTCCGATTTTATAGAAGCATACAATAACGCAACAGCAAAAAAAGCATTTTGCAGATACTCAAGCATAGTAAAACATAACACAGATTGAAATAGAAACAACAACAAAACAAAAGCAGCACAAATGTCACTTCCTTTAACCTCAATACAAATTAAAGAAACAAACGAGTTGTTTTGGCATAACCAGCTGTGTGTGTGTGTGTTGTTGTACGAGTAAACGCAATAAAAGCAATAAACAAGTGGTCAACGGCTTCAATGTATCCATGTGTATGTATTTTTGCGCATGTGTGTATAAGCATACTAACATGCCAGTGCTGCCACTAAATGTAAACGCATGCAAGTACTTAAAGGGTGGTAATTTTGTATGTAGAATATTAATGGAGATCCTTCAAAGCAAGTGCACTAACACCATACATACTCGAACATGTATGTTTGTTGTGTGTATATTTGTATTTATACTTTTTTTTCGACTGCTTGTGCAGTTAATGGCAGCGGCTTTTTTGTTGTGGCCCAACACGGTGCGACGCAACGCCATCTCCTCCACAACCGTTACTCCGGCATTTCTATTGTGCAAATGACCATTGTTGGCGCGACGCCGCCAATGACCGCTGCCTCGGGCGCACAGTTGGTCAGTTAGTGTTTAGCATTCGCGGCAAATGGTCAAGTATTTGTTGTAGAGCTCGCGCGTACCAACGTTAACAACCGTTACGCACCACAACAGAATGTCACAACGTTTGTAGTGCAAAATGATGGAAGTTATTTCCTAAAGAAAATCAACAATTAATTTATTTTTAAAGTACAAGTCACTAAGAAAAAGTAAAAAAAGTAAAAAAAAAAAATTTTTTTAATAAAATTTTCTAAATACACAGTATGTTTAATATGAACGCTCATAATTGGCTGGGCATGGCATTGGAGCAGCCGCTTGGCGAGGGAACCATTGCCTCCGCCATAACCAATGCAAATGCAACGCAATATAATGGCAACATCGGTGAAGGTGGTCTAACAATAACACCACCACCAGCCGCAGCGCCGCCCCCAAGCGCGCCTCTACATCATACTTTTCTACGGAAACGTTCCGTTTGCAATTCGAATCCGTCGCTCGAACGCCCAACGCCCACCAATGATATACATGTGGAGTATGAAGTCGCCGTGCCCATCGTGTCCACATTCCGTCATACACCCTATCATTCATTATGGGATCTACATGATTGGTAATTCCTTTTTATTTATAAGCATTTATAAATATTCCAACAATGCAGCAAGTCCCATAAAACAGAAATACATTAAAAGAACAAAAGAAAAGTCGTACGTAACCGCAAACTCAAGTATAATGGCCAACTATAACTACGTTCTTGAAGTGTGCCCTTCACGTGGTCGTGGGAAATTCTATACTTGCCTGCTATATCCATCACAATTCGATCAAATGTATGTAAATGTGAAAAGTTGAGCCATTTCCATTGGCATTTCCACCATTCATTGTTGCTAGTCTTTATTTGTGCATAAATTTTATTTGACGTTTATACAGCTTCCTTAACATTCAAGTGATTGACATGGTCAGATGCATTTGAAATTGCTGATTATTAATCTATAACTTCTATAATGCCAGGCCACAGAGCTCACGGTGTCAGGTTGTTCGCAGCCTTGTCACTCAAGTGGAAAACTTTTACTGCGATAACATTTACAATAGCAATGAGTGCTTATTTTCAAGAGGTCATTGGGTAATTGAAATAAAAATCATAAGTTCTAACGCAGAAATATTAACGATCATTAAATTAATTTGATGGTTAGACAATTTTTTTCTTCCATTTATTGAGTTATTGTGTAAATACAGGATTTGACAAATTTGCAGGCGCTTCCGTCAAAAAGTGCTTGGAAGTATATATTACCCGAATAATTTATAGATTTTCTCGTGTCAATTTTCGAATAATTCGCATTTACTCTACTTCCTACACCTACATATGCGCTGTCGATTTAAGTATGTACTTCTCAATGCAGCAAAAAATATGATAATATCAATATCAGTCTTCCCATTGTGGTTTTATTTCCACTTGAATGGAAAAATTCAATCAAACAAGCAGTGCTATCGCTTATCGCTTCACATGAACCATGGAATTCACCATAAAATCAATTATTTCAAGTAAAATATTTTTAAAGAGGTTATTATTACGATCCATATATGCTAACAGAGATAGTTGAAAGAGATTTGAGCTTGAAAATCATTTTGTTTAGTATTTGAGTGTTAGTAGAGGTGTACAACATCTCTTTCTCGTAGATTCAATTTATTACTGTAGGTATTAATGAAAATTCGAGGTTCTATATGCGATTCTTGCAAAAATACAAACAAAAGTCAATGTCAAAGAGCAACTTATTCCCGTAATTTGGCTCTTAAAACTTAAATATTAATGGTCCACATCATCAGAATATGTATATTTTTTATGAGCCCCTGTAAAGTTTTATCGAATGATATTATCACTAGGATGGAAGGATTATACTTAGATCTACAATATTACTGTTATTGCTCTATTTAACCTAGCCCTAATATTTTGGTATGTTAAAAACCGTAATAGCATCGAGATATCCAAATATAAAAACTTAATCTACTACTCTACAATTGTTCTCAGCTTTCCATTTCATGGTACACACAATGTGGCTTTTTCAAATCGAATTTAATGCTGGATTTATGTAAATATGTTACATAATAAAATTATCTTAACAAAAAATTCATTTAAACATTATTTTATGTTTTCATTAATCACGCAACAATCGAAGCAATTAAGTTGTGCCCTATAAATGTAGAATTGAACATTTTAATTTTAGTTCTTACTTTTTTACATAAAATTTTTTTTTTTGTAATTAGTTCAAAGCCACTAAATTTGAGTTACGTGCTTTTTAGAAAACCAACATAAATGCATTATTTCAAATCTTCATACCACATTACTCATACGCCCTGTCAGCAACATAAAATACATGGCGTATAAGCAATATTGTGCTCAGTGTTCAATGCCGCCCGCATTTGTTGAAGGAGGAGTGCATACAAATTATTACAAATACATACAAGAGATAATTCAGACAATGAAAATAGATAACAAGAAGGAAAATCATAAAGCAGCATTTAGCATTGGAGTACAATTGTTTTTTATATATTAGAGAGTATACAAGTATATTTATGTTAATAGATTAAGAGAAATAGATATGAGATAAATAAAAATTATACCTATACATACATATATAAATTGTATTCAATACAATGCATGCAGATTGCTGTATCGTAAAATTCTGTATTAAAAAATGGCAGCGTTAGCAATTGTGGAGCTTTAGTTTTGATAAGCATAAAACAAATAATTGCTTGTAAGACTCGTACCACTTTTGCAGAATACAATAGGCATAGCAGTACCGGTCTCAGTGGTTTGAAAATAGTCATTAACCCAAATTCCTTAATAAATACTAAGCAATGGAAATTGCCCAAAACGGAAATACCAAAAAGGCAATGCGACAAAGCAATCATTTCGAGCACTCACTTGCACTCTCCCTTAAGGAAAGGAAAAAAAACAGAAATTCATGTCAAACGAATCAGCATAGAAGATTAACTTACAAGTCAATAACTCATATTCTATGCATATGTAGCACCCTGTGTTTAAAACATAGTTCTAACAGTAAGCTTAGGCATTTGCATGATGCATTTACTTATTTTATGAAAGGAAATGCTAGGAAGTCATAGAACAAAAGTTACAACTCATGATTTGCGATTACGGATAAACACGCATACTTACATATACTCGTATGTATGTAATTATAGATGTAGGTAGGTATGTCTTTAATTGTGCTTAAGAGAAAAACAATGAGTGTAGTAAGCATTTTACTGCCTAATCTCTAGTAAACAAATAGCGCGATGGCTGATATGTTGCACACGAAACGACAGATGTCAAAAATTGTAAGTCTAATATTTGCTGAGTTGGTTCATAGTTTAGAAGAAAATGGGTTTTATTGCATAAAATTAGTAAATAAAGAGTAAAAAGAGAATTCTTTTTTTATATTGAAATATACAAAGGCGAGATTGTAATCTACATTATATAAAAAAAACTAAATAATAAATTAGCAACTCAAAAGCAAACAAACAACTTCATACTGAAAAGATTCATATAAAAATTACTCTAGAAAGTTATACATAGTTAGTACTCAAATCGAAATAAAAACCAAAACAAAACGGAAAATTGCGTTTATTGGCAAATAGATTGGTCTCAATCATTGCTTTGCTAGAAGATACAAAGTTCACGCCGGTAGTAATATGCCTCTCAGAACGAATTATCTATGCCTACGCCAAGAGTACAACGTGTTTTCTCTTTACAATTTCTAACCTCAGATCAAAAAAAAAATACTTTTCCAAACGAATCATAAATAAAACAAATACAGTTTTGAAAGTAAACACAAAAATTGAGAATTTTTTTTGTGTTATTCTTCGTTAATTATTCACAGATTATAATCTAACCCAGCAAAAATATTAGCCAAAAAAATGTGCTTCAATCACCACCAAGCCATAAATTAATACCCTTAATAAAACCTTATTAAATTAGCGTGAGCTTTATGGGACTCACTGAGAGAAAATTAAAGTGATGCATTGATTACAAGTTTCCTGATTCGAATAAGATTTCTCGTACTCGTCTAACGATACCAAGCTGGTCAGTACTGAATAAGCCTAACAAAAAGGAAAATTGCGCACTAATGTTGCCTCGATTGCTGTTACGTCACCTCTTCAATTAATACTTGACATGTTCGTGTCAAGCCTTTGTCCAATATACACAAGTCAAATCCAGCACAGTAACAATAAAGTTTAGAGTAATAAAAGGCTCAGCTGAAAGCTCAATAACCTGGCAATTCTTAACAAAGTTTATTGAACTCGACGCAATTTAAAAGCATATATTTATAGGGACATAAACACACACAGGAAAGAGTGCTTATATATTCATATATATACATATGTGTATGTGTGTGTACTCATAAGCAGATAGAAAAATAAATTGTTTGGTATTAAACGCAACACGTTCTCAACCGGCAAAAAAAAGAGACGTCATGCTTGCCTTTAAAAATAACTGCATAAGTTTACATAGTGTTCACGAGCGTGTATATAAGTATGTTATAGTATATTTATGCACATTTCTATTGTCAAATCAACAACGATACTCGCCTTATGTTTTTTAAAATGCTGAGGCTATTTTTACAACTACATTTGCATTAAGTATATATATGTAACTGTATATATAATTGTATGTACCCGGTCACTTATTCGATAGAATACAAGTATGAAATATATGTTTTATATGTACGATATGTACCGTTATTCAGCTCGATCAGCACCAACGGAAGCTCTTGCATGCCTTCGACATTATTTTTATTTTTTATTCGTTTTTTTATTAACTTTTTTTCTTGCTCATATACATACATATGTACATTGTCAGCTAATAATAACGCTATGCCGACCACACCGTGTCTACTGTCTAGACCATGCTAACCAATCCAACCAGTCCCTAAGGTCTAAGTCAGTTGATGGTTGGCGAGTCGTCGTTACTTTGTTGTTGCTTACTCACACAATGCATTTTTATACATACATACATATTTATTGTAATTATTAATTTTCATATTTATTATGTTATATGGTATACATCTCTAGGTCTATACATATAGTATAGTATCTCTTTAAGCACATACAATTTCAGGAATTGTTTGCGTGCAGATATATATCAGCTATATTGGGCGTGTGTTAAAACGGCATTATACTTGACCTTACTGTTAATAAAATGATAACATATATAAATACATATACATTCATATGTATGTGATTATTTGAAAGGACATGTACATATGTTGGTATATATTTCACACACATACTATACATTCTAATGGGCGTTATTTTTGCAACGAGTTTTTAACGCAAAAGTAAAAATCGTTCAGTTTTGAGAATAATTTGTTTGTTTTGAATGATAAACATTAATTTTAACGAGACAGAGAAGCTGAGCAAACTTAAGAAGATTGCCAAGTTGACAAAATAACGAAACCGTGCTTTAACTAGTTAGAATGCTCTTCTTCATGCGAGCGAAAAAACTGGGAGCAAGCAATAAATATAATCCGCTACAATCAACGGTAGAAGAGTTTATTTTGTAATAAATTCAAATATTCTCTCGAAGGCTTTCAAACTGAATTCCGTTAGCAATCAATCATAATCATAGTGCCACAATTGATGATGAAAGAACCAACACGGTCTTTAGAGCATACCAGAGAGAGACTCTTCTACAAATATTAATGTAACTTTGTAAAAAAAAACTGGTTTAGCTTCTGCTATGTAGCTCTTATACTCGTACGTACTTCTACCAATACAAACTTAAGCATTATTTAAATTGGGGTATGTTGTTGTATGAATTTGTTTATAAATTCACTACATTTCTCGAAAAGTTCTGAATTGAACAGCACTCTTCTACTATTCAAAAGTTGTTAACTTTACCTTGAATATCTTCCTTACAGTACCTCCACAACACCGCCGACGGGACTCTCGCATGTGGCACGCATGATGGACTCATTAATACTAGATCAATATCCACCATTCGCATTCACAAAGATCACAACCACTCATCGGCCATCACGAACTGGGAACAACAAGAAAACCGAAACCACACGCACAACCACTTTGACTGGTCTTTCGCCCAGCAACGCGACTACCTTTGGCGCTGGCAGCGGTATTGCGGCAGGAGGTCTACGAAAAACGCGCATACCAACACAAGGTGTGTAGAAAAAATTCGATATAACTGTTGCAGATTAGTTTTATTATCTATACATTTCTTCCAGAAGTACCCCCACAGCCACGCCCCAATACAAATTTGCCACCAACAGTCGGCGCCACAAATCCACTTTATCAGAATGTCAACGGTGGCACTAACAGCAGCGGCGTTGGTGGTAATAATACACACATACAATTCCCAAATCATAATGATAACCGTTGGATTTCATCGTTACGTCGATCCCGCGATCCCGAACTACAGCCGACACTGCCTTCGATCAATTTGAGCCATCACGGTAGCGCACATAATGTGGGCGGTAGCCTGAGCACCAGCACTGATAAAGGGCGCAGTTCGCGCAGCATTAAGACGTCGACTATAGCGGCTACGCGCAAGAGTCGCAGTGTGGAACGTATTCGAGCACGCAAACTTACCACACAAATTAAACTCAAGGATAAACCGAAGAAGAATTCAATCGATGAGAATTCCAATTCGGATGATCAGGAAATTACATCACTAGAGGAGAACTCTACGTCACAGAATACGCCGAAGTGTTCACCAAAAACGAAAACGAAAATATTCTCACCCATCGGCTATGAGTCACATTTGGTAGACACACTGGAAAAGGATATATTACAGCGTAATCCAGGTGTTAAATGGAGTGATGTAGCTGGCTTGAATGATGCAAAGGCCATATTACAAGAAGCGGTTGTATTGCCGATCATTATGCCCGATTTTTTCAAAGGTATACGACGACCATGGCGTGGCGTATTGATGGTGGGCGCACCAGGTACTGGCAAGACTATGTTAGCCAAGGCTGTGGCCACGGAATGTGGCACGACTTTCTTTAATGTCTCCTCGGCGACACTAACCTCAAAATATCGTGGCGAAAGCGAAAAACTGGTGCGTCTATTATTCGAGATGGCGCGCTTCTATGCGCCGAGCACAATTTTCTTTGACGAAATTGATGCGTTGTGTACATCACGTGGCAGCGATTCGGAACACGAGGCGAGCCGGCGATTTAAGGCAGAGCTGTTGATACAGATGGATGGTTTGAATGCAACTCTGCAGGATGATAAGATCATTATGGTTTTGGCGGCAACTAATCATCCCTGGGATATTGATGAGGCTTTCAGACGACGTTTCGAGAAAAGGATTTACATTGCACTTCCAAATGGTAAGTCAGGGGGGAGTAAGCAAAATATCATATTTTTGTTACAATATGTTGTTAGTACAATCATTAGTTAGACTAAAAAGTTCCATATTTCCATTTGTCCCTTCAGGCGATAATTTGAGTAGAATTGTAAGTTACGAAAGTTTTTACTGTTGGGTTTTTGTTTTCGTTATCAGTTTTTGCTCCACTAATAACTTATATATACATTTGAAAATAATTTATAATTGTTTTAATATAAATATCTGTTTTAAATTAACAAATTTGATGTTTTAATATTTCCTGCAGAGGAGACACGTTCCGCTCTACTCAAACTCTGCCTCAAGGATGTTCGTCTCTCACCCAATTTAGATACGAATCTCATCGGCGACGAGTTGACAGGATACTCGGGCTCGGATATTAGTAATGTCTGTCGTGATGCGGCTATGATGGCGATGCGTCGTCTAATCATCGGACGCTCGCCATCGGAAATTAAGGAGATACGCCGAGAGGACATAGATCAACCAATAACAATACAGGATTTTAAAGACGCTATGGAACGTACGAAACAATCAGTTTCTTTGGACGATGTGGCACGTTTTGAAAAATGGATGGAAGTCTATGGTTCATGTTAAACTAATCTAGACGCTCAGAGCAAAACATTGCTCTTAAATTATATTAATTAATCACATTGAAATCTTAAAATCATAATAAGCAATAAATTGTAGAAATTTATTTAAACTAAGCAACAAAGCGCTCAATATAAAAATGTGCAGATAGAAAATACATACATTAGGGTGTCCGTCATTTACAAGTCAATTTCTTTTCTACGCAAATGCCACCTGATGTTTCAGTTTTGCGCTAAAATAGTATCGAACGTAAAGATCTATTTATTTTCAATTAAAATCGTGTCTAAATAATTTTTTTGAGATTTTTTGATATTATGTTACAAAGTTTTTATCTCCAAAGCAAATAAATATATTGTACTATATTATACAATTTGAAAAAGTGCAAAAAAACTGTATTCATATAGTACACCATGTGGTATGAGCAACACAGAATGTGTAAATCACTTGTGTGAATGTTCAGGTCATTTGATGTATAACTTTAACTGCATATAACTGTTAAAGGAATGTTTTTATGAAAAAAAACAAACTTTTTTTAGAGCGAAAAAATTTGCATTAGTATATTACTTTCCTAAAGTTGTAAATTTACTTGCTTAAAGCAAAATATCAAAAAATCGCATGATATATGTACAAGTATACATGGGCAAAGAAAAATGTTTTAGGCACGGTTTAAATTTAAAATATAGAGCTTATTTACGTTGGATTCTTATTTTTAAGTTAAAAACTGAAAAAGAGGGGGCGTTTGCAAAAAAACACAATCAATTCACCAAATAACGGACACTCTAATACTACATATATGTGAGCTGTATTTAGTGTATGACTTTAAAATTTAGAAAAACTTCCATAGCTCATAACCATTGTATGGACTTGTAATAGGGATTTCTAATTTTCGATTCAATGTTTGACCTTTATCATTAGTTAAAAACAAGACCTGTATTCGCTCAAAATTTCGAAAACCCACCATTCCTAACCCAATACATTGTCCTATTTCCTAATTCAAATTTTAACAAATGAGCGTACGCAAAATTCACAAGTGATTATTACATAACCATTTATAAGCAACTAGTCGATAAACTAGACATTTTATATAAACAAATTTATAAATTTAATATTAACATGGTAAATGTACGTATATTCGAATCAATAAATTTACTAATATCTAATGAAATGTATGCTTGAATGTGCTTTTGTTTTAATTTTAATAATTTAATTTTATTGTATAATCAATCAAAACGCAATTAACTGATTACTAGTTAACATCGACATTGATAATAAAACACAAATAACTGTACTGTAAATCGCATGCTTAATTGCGTAATTTTTCAAGAATCTGTTTATAGGCGCCTTCTACTTGCTGGTACTCCTCATTTAACTGTTCAATGCGTTGCATTGGCGTGGGCAGACGTGCTCTCAACCATTCAGTATCCACATTGGCTTTCTCCATTTTCTTAATGTCGTTTATCTGCTTATAATGAACAGCATTTAAACGTCGCTTCACATCTAAACGATATGCCCGATAATCCTCTTCATCATTTAAATTTGTATAACAGAGGCGGAGTATTTCATAGACACGACGACACTGGCGAGGATTCAACTACGCATAAGAAACAAAAATAAAAAATAAATAATATTAGCATTATTTAAATTATAGCAACTTACTTTGAACGTTTCCCGTGCCTCTCTAATCATTTCCTTATTGAAACCTTTTTTAATGGCATCTCTTCCGAAACTTTTCAAACCCTTACATAGTCGTGCGTCCACAAAATTGCGTAAACGCTGAAAGTCGTCAGATGGATCTTCAACAGTCATATCCACCACGTTTTTCTGAGATTGATAATGCTTATATATGGTCTCTACGAAGCTTGTGCCAATCCCGAGCTTTTGGAATGGTGGTAGGACAAGCACTTGACTGATGCGTGGTCGTATGTGTTGTGGATATGCATAATACTCATAAACAGTGGTGTAACCCGTCGTTGCATACTGGTAATCTCCATTATCATTTTTATATTTTTCGTAGCTAATGTGTAACAAAAAAAAAGATTATAAAACAACACTGCTTTATGCTTTAGTACATACCATACAAAAAAACTCCACTGTGTATCATCAATGTCAATATACGATGCAGCATCAACAAACCAAAGTATAAATGTTTGTAGACGACTGAAAAATTTTAGAAACGCCTGCACTTTATAATCACAGTGATATATTTCGAACAAACGCTCCTTTCCCTGAGCGTCAGTTACTTGGTGTTCGGATAATTTTTCTCCAAAAGGTTGAAATTTATCGGCTTTGTCAAGTGTTTTTAAAAACTCATCCATATTGATAAAGAAACAGCCTTCGGGTAACTTTTCGGCAATAGTGAGCACAACATTATCAGCTTTTATGTCTCCTCCTGATATCTCATTTACTCGACTGCTATATTCTGTACCGATATAAATGTGAAGTGGTCCGGCAGTATATAGGATTCGCACTCGTAAATCTTTATAGCCAAATATGCTCTCCGATTCGCCAAATATTTGATGTGCCATCAACGGGTGGAACACCAGACTATCATCTTCTAGATCTTGCTTGCGACGTACTACAAGGCAAATAACATTGTTATGATTTTATAAAATTATTTTAAACTTAATAATTACTCAATTTAAATTCCACAACCTCAAGTGCGTCCAGCACGAGTTCTTCATAGTCGTGAATATGTGACATACCGGCAACAATAAACTTCCCTCCAAAATATGGTGTCACTTTTTCCTTCTTGAAAAGCTTCAAATCTTCACCTCTCTCGACTAGCTCGAGCACTTCTACTAAATTCAGTTAATGTTATTAATAGTGTATATTAGTTATTCTTCTGTATATGTACTAATTTAGATATTAAATGAAAACACATAAATCTTGATGTCGGTACAAAATTTCGGGCGCAAAATGCCAATAGCAACAAACCAGTGCCAATAAATGTTGACAAATGCCTGACAGCGCTGTGTTTCATATGCAAAATGATTGTCACTAACTAGAATAGTCCAAAACTGGACTGTTTAGGCATGAATTGATTTGAATTTTACACATTTATCCAAAATATTAAATATTTTTAATTCCTGGAAATAATAAACTTTAAATTTATTCTATTAATATGAACAGAAAAAACTAAATATTTGTCAAATATTTTGATTTGTTGTACTTCAAGCGACGTTGACATTAGATACTTAATCACAGCCAACTTAATTGATTAGTAAGCAGAATTATCCGAAGTCGATTTGTAGCCGCATTTAACATTATTTTTCCAAAAACTTTAAGTTGAACTGGTTCAATAAATTGTAATTGGCAAAAAGCACATTAAAACGTAATACATAACACACGGTAACTTAAAAAAATACTAGGTTCTCTAATATTCAAACCGAAAGTGTAAAGTTATCACATTTTTAGTTGACTCGTATATTCATTTGCGTATTCTTGTTTCTTTCGCTGCATTTGTTTTAGTTGAAAAATCGCAAAAAAATGGATAATTACCTGTTCGAAGGCGGTCGCATCACTAAAATGGAGGTTGATTATTCACCTGCATGTGATGAGAAAATTCCATTAGCCAAAGATATGGCAAGAAAAAATCCAGAAGCCTTCCACGGCGCCATCGAGCTGCTACTGCAACTTGAGAAACAAACTCGTCTGGTATGTAAACTTTTTGTATGGCGATTTTTAGGCTTATATCTATAGTATTGCTAATAACCGCAGGGCGCCGATATGGTTTCTTGTTCGCGTGTACTTGTCGCAATATGCCAGATTTGTTTTGAAGCTCAAAACTGGAATGCTTTAAATGAATATGTTTCATTACTGGCTCGTCGGCGATCGCAACTTAAACAAGCTGTCTCAAAAATGATACAAGAATGCTGCACTTATGTTGATAAAACGCCTGACAAAGCCACAAAATTGAAGCTTATTGATACTCTGCGTTCAGTAACTGAGGGCAAAATTTACGTAGAAATTGAACGTGCAAGACTAACGAAAATTCTGGCAGATATCAAAGAAGCTGATGGGGATATTCCTGGTGCAGCTTCTGTAATGGAAGAATTACAAGTCGAAACATATGGTTCAATGGATAAACGTGAAAAGGTTGAATTGATTTTGGAACAAATGCGGCTTTGTTTGTTGAAGGAAGACTTTGTTTCCACGCAAATCATAGCCAAGAAAATAAGCATTAAATTTTTTGATGATCCAGCCCAACACGATTTAAAGCTGAAATTCTACAATCTTATGATCCGGCTGGACCGCGATGGTTCTTTCTTGAAAACTTCTCGTCACTACCAGGCAATCGCGGAACCAGCACGTCCTGTACCAGCAGTCCCGCAATTAACTGAGGAGGAAAAGAAGAAATTAAGCGAGGAGGATAAAAAGAAGCGAGAAGATGAAATAAAAGCAGCAGCTGCTGCAGCGGCCGCATTGTCAACTGTAGAACTGACTCCCGAACAGGAAAAGGAACAAAAAGAGAAGCTTATCTGCGCTGTCCTTTACTGCGTATTAGCGCCATATGACAATGAACAAAGTGATATGATGGCACATTTATCGAAAAAGAAAAAGCTCGAAAACATACCCGCTTATCGGTTAGTGTCTGGTAAGAAAAATTGGGATATATAGTGATGATTTCTTTATGTTTACAGAGAAATATTGCGTTTGTTCATGTCGAAGGAACTGATAAATTTCGACACATTCAACTCTGATTTCGGAAGTGTATTGGCCGAGAATGAAATGTTTTCAGACAGCACAAAACATGGTCGCAAATGTATATCGGAATTAAAGGATCGTTTAATAGAGCATGTAAGTTATTTACGGATCGCGCAATTAGATTTTACATTGTATATTAATTTTCCACTAGAATATTCGTATTATTGCGATGTACTATTCCCGTATTCACCTCCAACGCATGAGTGAGTTGCTCAACTTGCCAACAAACCGCTGTGAAGAATACCTTTCAAAATTAGCGAATAGTGACACCATAAGAGTAAAAATTGATCGCCCTGTTGGAATAATTTACTTCACCACTAAAAAGAGCGCCTCGGATATTTTGAATAACTGGGCGAACGATGTGAATCAATTGATGTCATTGGTAAATAAGACTTGTCATCTTATCAATAAGGAAGAATGCATTCATTCGGCTATTGGAGTAGTTGTAGAGGAGTAGATTACCAGAAAAATGTACTTTCTTTTTTAACGTAATTTTCGCAAAGCTGATTTAAATTTAATTTACTAATATTTCTAATGCCCCAAACAAATGCATTTCACATCGAATGTATTAATATTGAAAACTAGGCATTAAAACGAAATAAAATGTACGCAAGCTTAAATATGAGTGTTTTTGAAATGTTATTGTAGTGAGGTTAAATATTTATTTCATAAACTAAAATATTATGTAAATCTTAATAGATTCACTCTATTTAGACGAAACTCTTAATTCAATGAAATTCCCAAAAGGTAAATTATATGAAAACAATATAATTTCGCTTAGGGTAGTCCTTATTGTGTAAGTGTAAAAATTCCGTTACCTCAAATTTTTTTATTTCACTAAGTGCAACCCTGCAATGTTGTTCTTTTTGAACACGCTCGCTGCATTAGCAGATGACAAGCGAAAATAGCTATCTACTTTTGAAAAAAGAATTGTTCACAGCCGAAATCGTTCGTAAAATAAAAATATTTAGAAATGGGTTGTCCAATGGCTTTTGGAGAGCTAAATATTCCGTCTTCACGTGCGTTCTGGGATGATTGTGATGAGGACGAGCCAGTACAAAAGGATACGGAAACAAAGAAGTGACTTGCATATGTTATTACGTTAGCCAATAAAATGCATATTGAAATAAACGATTTTCGTCTTGCAGACTCGAATTACTGTACGAACCAAATGAAACCCAAACTCCTTTACGCAGTAAGATATTTTTGTTAATTGAGGGCAAGGACGTGTCAGAATTTGTAGAAGCGTCATTATTAGGAGGAGCTCGGAAAATATGTAAATTGCCATCACCTAAGTCATCTTTGTATTATGTGCAGGACAAAGAACTATTGATCGCACTGTTGCAGGAAGATCTAACAAATAGCGGTGAATTAACAGAGTTATTACTTCCTTTTGCGAAAAAGGCGGAGAAAGTAATTACATTGACCGTAAAATCCAAAATAGAGTATCAGAGTGAAAATTTAAAATGTGTTCGTGATGATATTACTTTCATAAGGGCCATTAATTCCAAATTGCCCCAAGTTGAAGAACTTGAACCACCTAATTTCATAGTGGGTGTAGCAGCTGGAAGTAAGTACTCTCTAAAATGCTAATATCAGTTAATCAGTTATTTCCATCTATCTCTTAGTTGCTTGTTGGAGGCACAACGCGAATTTGCCTACTTCGTCCTATGTTGCCTATACTGACAATGTATCCCTGGATACATTGGCTGCAAAGCCTATAATAAAATTGCTGCAAGAACTGGGAATAGATTGTAAGGACAGTTACAAGCCTATTTATAAAGAAAGGTCACATCTATATATGTAAAATTATGAACAGATGCTAATGGGTTTAAATTTTTATATTTTTATATATACAAAAGTTGAATAATTGGTGAGAAGAAATACGAAAAAACTTGGGATTATTAAAATAAAAAGTATATTTAAATGTTTTATTTTATATCCATTACACAAAAATCTCATAATACATTACAAAGCGTCCAACTCGAAAATGCTAAGTTTAAGCGATTTGCTACGCTGTTCCATATGTGCTTTCGAAATAGCAATGAATTGTGGCCGACTTAAAAGTGAATACGCGGGCACTAATAAAGATTGTACTAGAGAATGCAACTCTTTCCGTCCACTACAAAATAAGTCGATTCCTAACTCAAGAGATGTGCCAAAATCACATTCATCCATTGCTATATTAGCAGCTGTGGCCACTGGTTGCAATTTCTCAATAACGGCTGCTTTTATTTCCTCATTATTACCATCGCCATCAGATGGTCCAGCTGTAACGAAAACTTCCAGTATTTTTTTCAATTCTCCATCGGAAACAATTAGTGGTCTGTAACCGACTTTTGTATCGCCTTCGTAGGGTACTACAATACCGGCCTCGTGAAAAGTTTTAGACACAACTTGAGCATTTCGTTGTTTACGTAATGTCTCCAATTTTTTTAATTTTATTTCATTCACATTTATAAAAATTTGCAGTGATTTACGTATGGATGATACCAAAGTTGCAGTAAACGGTGTGCTCGTAAAATCTTTGTCAAGGTAATGTAAGAATGCATCGAAAACATTGCCTGCAATGAATTCGAACTTACAATTCTTTAAGGAGTCGTTGCGTGCTATTAAAAGGCAATCACTGTCCTTCGGCAAATCACGCCAATAACCATAATGGACACCAGTATCACGACGTACGAAAATCGTTTGGAATTCTGGCGGATCATAGAAAAAACGCCAATGACGTAAATAATCACCTGGTTCACGTAACTTTGCTTTATGAAAGCGACCAGCTAGAAATTCAAACGGCCCCACTAATTGCAGATGGAATTGCTTTTCGAAATACTCCAAAATTTCTTCTCCTGTGATATCTTTTTTCAAACTGTTTGCGAATTTCCAGAAATCATAGAAGTCCGGAGGCATTTCAACAAGGAACTTGTGGCGTATGAACTCATTACTACGCAACAATTCATCGTATTCAGCTTGCACAGAAAACTTAATACGCTTAGCGAATATTTCCATGTAATTTTTTCCGGCAATATTCCCAAGAGCCTCAGCACGCAATTCATCAGTATCTATTTCTTTACGTTCACCAATAGAAATATTCTTACTAATAGTAGCCCCTACATCCGTGTTCAGTTTGCTTATAGAATAATCAGTTTTTGGCTCTCGTTTGTAATCCTCGGATGTTGTTCTACGTTTCTGTGCCTCTTTCTCTTTAACTGGGCTAGAGTCAGAAGTTGAAACTGTAGTACAGTCTTTGAGTGGATGATTATACTTCTCTAAATGCGCTGAATTTTTTTGATAACATTTCTCCCAATATTTGCAGTCTTGTTTTGACATTATGACAAACAATTTTATTGTTTATAAACTACTTTGTAATAATTTTAGCTAAATGTTACAGATATTACTGTCAAACTTCACTGATTTTTGTTTACATCTGACACGCCGCTAGAGAAAAACAAAATCATATCGGATATTTGATAAACAATAGAGCTGGCATCCCTTTAAATGTGTGATGAAAGAAACTTATATATCTTGTAATAAATACTACTTAAATAATAGTACTATAAAATAAATTAAAGTAAAATGAGATGTATAATTATAAATGTAATTTTTTTACAATTATTTCTTATTATATTTACTGGATTGTTATATATTTCACGGTACCATAACGTAATGCGGTATGCAACCGATATATATTTTTTTTTATCGATTACTGGCATCAAACAACGTTGCTTCTGGTTAATTTGGCAGATAAATGTAAATGTTAAATTTACTGATTATTTTTATTAGTCGTTGCATAGAGTTTATTTAATAATATAACTGTAAAAGATGGTTGAAAATAATTCCGACGATGGAAGTGGTAAGTTCCAGGATGAAATTAACTCGTAACTGCTGCGAAAAATTTGTTTTTATTTATGTAGGTTCTGAATCTGAAGGTAGCCAAAGTAGATCTCCTTCGCCACAAATTGCACAAACACCGGGCTATTCCTTGGAGCATCATGATCCTGAACCACGGTAAAAATTTAATGATTTCTATATATCCAAAATATCATAATTAAAAAAAAAATATATATTTATTGTAAATATTTGATTACAGTTCCCCTCATAGCGCTCATTCGGCTGCGAGTGGTAGTGATAGAAAATCACGTTCGCGTTCACGTTCATCCTCGAGTTCGGGATCACGCAGCAACTCAGGTTCACATTCCGGCACACGGTCTCCATCTGGTTCACCCCACAGCAAACGCTCAGGTTCAGCTCAAAGCATACACTCTGCCACATCGGCAGCCAGTAGAGAACATAGCGCCCGTGGAAGCCATGAGCATTCAAATGTGGCTAGCCCCGACCAATCACCTGTAGCAAGCCGACAACAAACACCAGTTGCAAGTCGTGACCAATCACCTGTCGCTCAAGAGGCTTCGCCGAAGCGTAATGCAGGCACACCTGTAAATCAAACTCCAAACGACGATGATACACGCTCTCAATCGCCTAACTTGCAAATAGATGACCGTGCAAATTCACGTTCACGTTCCCGTAGCCAAAGTCGTCGCTCCCGATCCGCTACACCCCATTCTAAATCTGGGGGATCTTCACGTTCAGGATCTCGATCAAGAAGTGGAACCAGGTCTCGTTCCGGATCGCGTGCACATTCAGGTTCACGCTCCCGATCAGGTACGCCTGCATCCCGCAAATCTGAAAAGTCTGGTAGTGGATCTGAATCAGGTAGTGATTTTGGTGCCCAACAGAAGAAAAAGCGTAAGGCCACAGCATCTAGTGGTTCTGAATCTGAAAGTGCTCCTCGCAAAAGAGGCAGTGGAGGCGAAAGTGATGAAGGTGCCACTGTAAAGGCGAAGAAAGCACGCATTATCGATTCAGACAGCGACAATGAAGAGGTATCTGCTCCTTTATACATTTACCTTTTTGTTTGGAAGGAATATATTTGATTTTTCAGCAATCGCAAAAAATCGATGCAAATGACATTTTTGGAGATGCCGATGATATCAGTCTATCTGAAGATGAGGGTCAAAAATCTGATGGTGGTTCCCGAAAAAGTCGTTCGCGCACCCGTTCACGTTCCAAGTCGAAATCAAGCTCTCGTAGTGGTTCACGCCGTTCAGGTTCCGGATCACGTTCGCGTTCAAGATCTCGTTCACGTTCTTCTCGTTCGCGCACTCGGTCAAGAAGCCCAGCACGAGCAGAACAACAGCAGAAGGAAGATGAGCCAGAACCTATTCCCGAAACTCGTATCGATGTCGAAATTCCACGCATAGTAACCGATCTGGGAAAGGAAATTCATTTTGTAAAACTTCCGAATTTCCTTTCGGTTGACACACGTCCCTTTGACAAGGACACTTATGAGGATGAAATTGATGAGGAGGAAACTATGGACGAAGAAGGTCGACAGCGCATCAAATTGAAAGTAAGTAATACCATTCGTTGGCGCGAATATATGGCAAATAATGGTGACATGATCAAAGAATCGAATGCCCGTTTTGTGCGTTGGTCAGACGGTAGCATGACATTACATTTGGGTAACGAAACCTTCGATGTGTATCGTCAACCTTTACATGGCGATCACAATCATATGTTCATTCGTCAAGGTACCGGTTTACAAGGACAAGCTGTCTTCCGCACCAAACTTACTTTCCGACCACACTCGACAGAATCATTTACACACAAGAAGATGACAATGTCACTGGCAGATCGTTCACAAAAGACCAGTGGCATTAAGATTCTCACACAAGTCGGCAAAGATCCCACCACCGATCGTAAGTATAACCTCAAAAAGGAAGAGGAAAAACTTCGCCAAGCAATGCGTATGCAACACAAACCGCAACCTAAGAAAAAGAAAGGTGGTGCGCATGATATGCATGGCGCTGCCAATTCATCGTATCATCACGACGAAGGAAGCGACGATGACAATGCTATTTCTCTTAGTGCTATCAAAAATAAATACAAGAAAGGTAGTGTCGGTGGTGGTGGTGCACCTTCGGTAACCTCAGAACAAAAGGGTTCGGCCATTTACTCATCAGACGAAGACGATGGTTCCGACTTCGACGGGCGACGTAGCAAGAAAAAGGACAAGCCAAAGTCGGTGAAAGCGCTGCGTGATTCCGACAGCGAATCAGAAGATGAACGTGGCAGCGGTAAAGGAAGGGGCGGTGGCAGTGACAGTGACGCCAGTGGCACTGGTGATGAGGGTGGCGGCAGCGCTCGCGGTAGAGGCGGTGGTAGTGGCTCAGGCAGCGGCAGTGGCAGTGAAAATGATGATTAACAACCATAGCAATGCTACAACAACAAAAAATCTTACTTTGGACAATGTGCAAAACTGCAACATTTACATATTTATATAGTATTGTTAGATATGTTAATTATAATAACTGCTCCGAATAGCGTAGAAGCGTTTTGAATGATGTTAATAAATAAAGGAAAGTAATTTTATTGTATTGTATTATTTCAGTAGTTATTGTAAATGGTTATGGAACGGATGGGCTAAAGAAATAAGCAATTGATAGGGGGCAGCCAAAGTATAAGTTGAAAGAGGTTTGCGATACGCGGCTGGTGTCAAAAGGCAAGCGTACTAGCGCTTCGGATAATTATGCTGAGTTGCAACAGTAAGGCTTGTAAACTTTTAAGCGCTATCTAAGACTAGGTTATGTTTCACCACACATTTCCACATGGTTCGCCCCTTTCGAAACAGCTTGTTTCCTGGGCCTTCTGTTAGATGACCTCGACGACAACCACACTATGACTTACCGCTCAAGCGGGGACTAGATAACCGTTACAACAACAACTAGGTTAGGTTACCGTTCCCACGACAGTCGGCTCTGTGTAACCAGAACGGACCTTTTTATCCGGCCAAGGACTGTCAACTCGGCGAAATTCCGGCACTACAACAACAACAACAGCCTGGTTAGGTGTTGAGGTCGTAGAGTTTCACGTGAAACGTAGCAATGAATCTCACATGGACAGCTGTATCTACGTCTAAGTAGAAAAATAAAATTTTGGTTATTGAAACGCACAAAATGCCTGTTGTCAATTAATTGCTGCAGCTGTCAGTTATGTTGAAATATGCAGAAAAACGGAACTTGTAAAAATTCGACTTCACCATTTTATTTGTGCTCATCATAAGTTACGTATAATGGTTTCAATTGCTTAATTTCGTGTCCAAATAATTCAAATTCGGTTAAAATATAACTGTTACCGGTTAATTATTATATAAACATGCATATATGTATGTATATTTGTAAAATTCGAAAATTTTCTCTTTCATGCAAATCAATTATCTATTATACAATCTCATATTTAATTTAATACAATATTTTTGCAGCTACAACTCTGCGTTTATATCTTTTTTACAATTCAAATTTCATAATATAAAAGAAGTTTACACAATTGTTGCCAGTGGGAAGTAAAATTTATCGTTAAGTTAATACGAAAATTATTAATTTGTTTTCTATATTGTAATTAGTACATAATAAATTTATATATATATATATAAATAGTTACATATCAGGATATGTACTATACGCTTGAATTATTTATTATGAATTTTTATAAGTATGTTTGTATTTCTGTATGATTGATTGTGCGTGTAAATGCATTTAGGAAATTCAACAATTCATCTGTTACCACTATTTTCGCTATTTTTTATATTTATATAAGCTTTTCATATGTTTTAACACTGTCCGATTTATGTATATATGTATTTGTATTTGTAAAGAAATGCTTTCAGTTCACTTGAACTGAAGTTTGGCTGTGTTAAAATTCAAAATTCTAGTAATATTGTATAATCCGCATTCAAAATCCGTTATTACTTTATTCACTCTTCGCTGCAACATTTGCAATAAATTTGTTCGAAATGTAAAAAGCTTTGATGTGCTTTTACTTTTAAGTACATGCGTATTAGTGCGCATAGAATTTTCAATCAAAATTTTTAATTATATATTTCCGCTTAATTTTGGCCGTTATTAAGAATGAAAAAAAAAATAAATCAATCTAAATAATGTTGCATCATTTTTCTAAAAACAAAATTAACTCATTATAAAATGAAAGGCACATATCATGTACGTAATCTCTTACATACGTTACCTATGTATATGCTTTCAAAAAGCATTTTGTTCACAAGTGTATTTTCACACACCTTACACTTAATATATAGTAAGTAAAAATCAAATAAATTACTCCTCCACTGTAGTCAATTAGTTGAAAGGCGCTTGTAGACTTGCAAATTGTGCAAACGAAAGTCATCACGTTTTTGCAATTCCTACAAACACCAACAACGGCTTAATGACATTTACTTTACTCGAATATAAATTAGCTCCTTTTCATTATAAAATAGCTTTATTACAATATTTAAATTTATCTCATAAAATATAAATATTCGATTACACAGTTATTTGAGAGAAAAATATTAAAAGTAGTATATATTTACGCAAATAAGCTAAGCATTGCTGCCTTGTTATGAAGGCTGCTTTATTGTCGGGGCAGAGTGCAAACCATTTGGAAAATGTCGCTAGGAGCTAAAATTAATAACTAATTTTTTTCCGAGTAAGGTAAATGTTATGCTATAAAAAATTTAAAATTAGTATGTTAAAATATTCATTACAACTCCTCACTTTTTAAATTTAAAGTCTTATTACAGTACATACATTATTAAATATAAATGTATTACATAATAGTTGAATACCATAAATCGTTGCGTGCGTATTTTAAATTCCTTATAAATATGTATGTATGCATACGCGAGATTCAGTTGATTGCACTACGCTGATTGGGCCAAATATTGTATGTATGTAAATATTTACATAATATCTATATATGAAGCGCCCGTGCCAGTGTTGTTCGAAAATCCACCAATAAGTGCCATACTGCTAGTGGTATCAGGAGCTTCGTCAGCATTCATCAACATCAGCAGGCCTGAAATAGTAAAATAATATTAATTCAAGGTAAAACTGAGTAATAATAAGCGTCATTAAGCATCATCTGGACTGACCTGCAATCGTATCGAGTTCATTTCGTAGCCACCTTTGCTCTGCATTTGAGTTTGTAATGCATTCAAATGATTCGTGGAGAGTTCTACATCGGCAGAACCGATATGTCCAGTGTGTACAAAATTCGTTGGATTACCGATCATCGAACGATCGATATGCAGACGTTGGTGGCGTCGCCGTGACGGTGATTGTGGTTGATGAAAACAGCAGGAGAACCATTGTAACCAAATATCGCCGGTAGATGCCATTTTGCGGGCTTTACTAGTGATGGCAGCGGTTGTGGAGGTGTACGATTTTCGATTTCCCTTAGCCACGGTGACGTCTATTTGTTTTTCGACAATGTGGGTGTATACAAAATAGGTATGTGTGTGTGTATGGAATTAACAATTTAATTAAACTGCAAATAGAAGACGAAACAAATGTTTTTTTATATTAATTTTGTTCAGTAATCTTAACAACTACTAACGGTATAGTTACTTAGTAGAGTTTAACCAAATCGTAAATGGTATGTAGCTATGATAGTTAAATAATTTATTTTTTATTTTTAGTGATTTAATTGTGTTTGGGTGTTTCTTTTAAAACGTTGATACGCAAAACAATGTTATAGATATGTACACATACATATGTATATCAACAGTTTTACCCACATGCACGGCATACATCATACATACATACACATGTACATATGAATTAATTGCAGTCTTATGTTTTCGAGTTGTTCCGCTCCAAAGCGAAACTTAAGCAAATTAAAGCCATTTATGGAGACTCTACCAGAAGCGAAAGGAAAGAAAAAATCTATGCTCCAATTAATGCGATTTTTCGCTGTATGGCTATAGTGCGCTTAACTATTTTCTTTAAACGCATACATGAGATATACCAAAACACTTTTCCTCACACTTTTCTTCCGGCGACTATACTATAAATATATACATTTTCAAAATCAGAAAAGGGCGTCCGCTACAACTCGACCAAGTGCGGGCACGCTAGTTCACAAATGTTAGTATGTCAATACAACGGCTGACACTAGTTACCTACGGACGCCCATTCAAACGCGTATTTTTTTACATTCTGTTTTTGTTTCTTTCTGCTACAGCCATGCACTCATTCACTTATGTTTACAGGCTTTTGGATTTCTTAGTGTGGTCTTAGTTGTCACGGCAGTTGCATTTCGGAGGGCAATCGCAATTAATAGAAAACCAAAAAAATACGACTGGAACATAACACAGTTTGGCCAACTACAACAATCTTAATCGGCGAGTGAAAAGTAATTAATGTCGCGCCAAACTGAAAATATGATATAGAAGCATTTAAATGAAAGTGCTTACCGGCTTCGCATGTCATAGGTTAAATAAAGCAAACAATCAACTTAATAAAATAAGTTTGCAGGATTTTTTTTTATAGAATATATAGCTCATATATTTGCATATAGACGAACAAAAATTGCTATAATAACAATTTATAATGTATCTAAATGAAGGGGGGTTTCATTTAGATACAAAAATTAAAATTTATAAATAATTTTATTTATATAAGTATTTGTAATTGCTCTTAGTTTGAAATCAGATAATCTTACACATAACAACAAAAAAATAAAATAAATAAATAAATGGTTGATAGCAAGCTGACTCATTACCGGCATTGTGACTACAACAGCTGAGAGAAACAATAATTTATCATTTCATTGTAAATATGTTGTTGCATTGCCATTGGTTTGAGCACGCAATCACGCTTTTATCGTAATAAAACTTACATGCGAAGGTAAATTCCGAATAAATTATATTCATTGTTGAGTGTAAAAATTGTATTTTGCAAGACTACAGACATCTGTCACATGTGTCATCTTGCCACTTTACCTTTTTTATTGAAACTATTTTATTAGTTATAAATAATAATAAAATATGTACAAGAGACACCATAAGACACCCTCGATATTTGCATAATTTTCTGGTATGAAAGGCACACATTCAGACACATGCTACTAAATTCAGCTTATATAATAAAAAAAAATTTTATTTCCAAACATGCCTTTGCAACTACTACACTGTTTTCCTAAATATTTCACTATGACTCTTCTTTTCCTACATTAAATAAATGTATGTACATGTATTTAACAAAAAGTTAATAAATACGGTTACTTTTGGACTCTACTGTCTGCGACTGACGCATTTACATCATATGCATGTACAATACGAAATCATTTCCGACGACCAATCGGCTGCGTCGTGCATTTTAATGAGCTCGTCGATCGCCATGGGCCATATTTTTTTCTTCCGTGCTATATCTCTATATGAAAAATATCGCAGATACAGAGTTTACAATTTTATTTGGTGAGAGTAAAACAAAAGTTATGTAAATTTTGATTCAGAACAGAAATTGGTGAATTAGTCAACTGTAAATGGAAATCAATATGCTAATATTTTCTTAGACTCAACTTCTAACGGTATAGTCAATCAAAATACTTATATTTTTTATGATTTGAATGAAATGCAATTGGAAATAAAAAAATACGCTATCAATAGCTGAAATCAAAAAAAGTAAAATAAACGACATATAATTTTTTAAAGATATACTGAAGTAACAAATCATGTAAACTTTACGTATTTAATGTTATATTAATATTTTTTTAATAAAACCACAATTATTTCGTATTCCGATTTTAAATGAGGTAAACAAAATAATCTTGAACTGGTACATACCATGGTACTACATATGTATGTACAGATATAGGTACACTCGTAAAACACGTAAAAAAAGGTATTAATATTTTTCAATTAGCATATAAACATCTGCTTAAACCGTCTATCGAAATTCAGCTTCTGGGCCGATTTCGTTGAACAAAAGGCTATAAAATTATTTTTCTTACTTTTATTTGCACAAAGTGCTTAAGTAGTATAAAAATATGAACATTGTATACTTTTTCAGTTCAAGTAAGAATATCTTTTAAAAGAAATTACAGCACGTTGCTGAAAGCTATTAATTCACATTAATATATTAATGTGGTATTTGTGTGTTCGTGCTGTTGCAGCAATTTCTGTTTAGTTCTGTTTCTACTGTTCGCATCTTTTGTCTGACTGGTTGGTATTTATTTTTGCACACGCAATAATCAACGCATTGTTTTTCATAATTTCATTTATTTTTATTATACACATTTATTTATTTATTTGTTGTGTCGCATTGTTTCATCAGCCAATCCGTGACAGTACACATTTTATGCGTTCAAGTCAATACGATCATCAAAGAACATTCACTACATTCGACAAGCACTTCGCCATCCCCATCGTCGGCGGCGTTGTCGTCGCCATCGCGATTGGCGTCTTCACAAACACCAGCTCTTACACTTTTACTGTTGTTGCCACATATCGATGTAGACGAAATTTCTGCGCCACTGTCAGCAGCTGCTTCAATATTCTTATCGTGGTTATATTGTTTTTGTTGCTGCAGTTTTTGCTCTTCCGACGTTTTACTGGCACTATGCATGTTAGTCGAACGCTTCTGGTTGCGGTTGAGTATTTCACTGTCCACTGACTCATCAACAATATACTGACCACCACATCGGCAATCATATGTATAGTACCAATACATGTTACCCGCAGCAGACTTGCCCCCTATCTCGTCTACGCATGCAACTTCACTATCACTGTCACTGCCACTGTCACTTCCACTATTTGTTGTTGTGGTGGCGGCACAGCATTTCATGTCGTCAAGCGTTAAGCGCGCAAAGATATTACTGTGCATTTGGAATTTTTTCAACAACAATTCAGCATCGTACTGTCGTCGCTTTACGGGGTCTTTGAGCGTATTCCAAGCTTCATTTATGGCTACAAATTCTTCACTGTTATGTTCTGAAGCTGCCGAAATTGAGATTTCGGCATTTGGGTCAACAGTAGCAGGCGTAATGACCGCCGCATTATTAGTTATGGTTGTGGCATTATCACCATTAGTACTGGTTGTATTTGTTGTATTGGTATCTGTATTATATATATGTTGTAATTTATCGGGATGACATTGTAGAATCATTTGTTTATAATTGCGGCGCAGCTCTTCTAAGCTTGCCGTTGGTGTGGATTTTAAAATTTCATAGAAATTCTTCGTTGACATTATCGTTGCTGCGTAACTTTTATATTTTCCAGAACGAATACAATAATTATATATAAAAAATTTTAGTCATACACATCAACACATCTAGTTTCTATTCAATGATTTATTTATGGTCTGCAAGCATAAAAAATTATATGTATACAAATTTAGTATATTTGATAATTTTAATATATACTTACTTTTAAATGTTGCATGAAATGATATTTATAAAATTAAGGGAAAAACCACAGTTATAAAAATAAAATATCTTCGTTTCTGAGCATTACATACAAATGTCGTCGTACGACATGACTCACAAGGACACACCCTTTGTCAAAAACGAATATTAAATAATTATAATTGAAATGTATATGGAAATTATCTTACGATGTACCTACTCTTTTACTTTGCCCGTCACACTTAAGCAAGACAGTCAATGCTGACACTCCTTATTAAAAAATTTAATACAAAAGCATAAAGTGGCTAGCAAAGAAATGAACGTGGTTTATTGATCACGAGGCTTGAAAGAGTGCAAGTCATTGGTAGTATATGAAGAACCACCAGACAACGATGAGACAGGTGTAATAGGGAATGCTTGAAAATCTAAAGTTTCTTAAAATTATCTGACATTCATATCACACAACTTATTTTAAGACCGAACAAGAGAGTCAGCCTTTAGAATTTACATGACAATAACGAATCAGATACATATGTACCTATACTATACTTAAAATTATTTGAAAACCACATATGTATAACCGCAAAATGTTTACTTATTTTTAAAACTATACAAAGTTTCTTTAATAAGATGTATTATAATAAGTTTATTTTCAGATCTCTGTTGGTATTATATTGTTCTTATATTTTAGCTATGAGAATAGCATAGTAATAAATAGTCAATAGTTTTACATTTTATTTATTACTCGAGTGTACAAATTCACTCGTTACATTTCATTTTGATAAAAAACGTAACGTGTTTACAAAAACAAAACATATTTGAAAACATGTGATCTTTCATAAAATTAATAATTGACAAACAAATATAAGACATATCAGCCCAACTCAATATAAAGGCCAGAAAATTACTTAAAATAGGAAACCAGTTTGTTACACAAAGACAACGACTACATATAAAGGTAGCATCAATAAACTGTGCTGACCCAATTCAACGCCTGGCTAAAGTAGTTGATGCGACCAACTCATATACATAAGTACACACGTTCATATGTATGAATATTAATGCAATCACGCACTAAACACAACACAAGAGAAAGGGTGGAAGGATTGCATATGTACATTGTTGGGGAAACCGCCAACTTCCTCGCTTACGTTTTAAGGCAGAGGGTTCAAGCACCCCCAAATATTAAAGAGGCGAAAGTAAAATGAACTTGGAAAGAAAGAACAGCGGTTTTTTTTGTGCAATAAACCGGCTTTAATTGGACTATTTAATGCTTCAAGAAATAGGGGAGCACACATGTTTTATTTATATAGGTATTAAATTGACATGCCCAAGTTTTTAATAAAGTGATATAACGGCGACATTAAATCGTAAATATCCAGTGTTACTTTTATTTTTTGTAGCCAACACTTATGCATACAAATATGTATGAAAATATTATATGTCATGACAATCTGTTTATAAAATTACTCGTTTGTACTTACTTGCCTTTTTTGGAAATGTCGCTGAATTTACGCTCCTCCCACAAAGATGTAAAGTCAAAGCGATTGTGATACAACTTCTACTACACAACGCACTTCTTTCCTCCGCGAAATACACCTTTTGTTTTATACAATGAATTTCAATACATTTTCCTTTACATTCAATTTTGATATCAAATCGTGTTTTAATAAATATTAATGCATTAAACCGATTAGTCACAGAAAATTTTTGAGGAAAACACGCACACAATATTGTAGTTTATTACGAGAGATTTCTTAAGAAACTGACGGCATTGCCAACACTGCTATTGATCAGCTGAAATATTTTTTGACATTAAAAACAGGAAGACACAGTGTTGCACGTTCTAGATGTTTTTAGTACAATTTGACATTAGACACAAGGCGTCAATGAAAAACTAATATTAATTTTTAATTTATATACAATTTCATTGACTATCAGCTGTACATTTAAAAATAATTTAATTAAAGATCGTCATCTAACCGTTAGCCACTACAATAAATTTTTTGACAAAAAAAGTATGGATGTTAAATAAATGGGCGCACAATTAAGCGTTGTAGTAGTGTTTAATTTATAGTTTGTTAATGCGAAGAATCTCGTTCAATTAAAAATAATGTTACATTTCGGTTACATACACCAGACTATGTTAGAAACAGCTAAATGTGGGAAGTTGTTTAAAGTACAAGGGGAACATATGTACCTCAGGAGAATATACATTGGATATGTCGTGGGCGAGAGTTTAGCAGAAGTATTGTACAAAAGCTTATGTTTCCGATACCATTGAGTGAGAAGTATGTCTTGTTGTGTGGTTCTCAGCACCAACACAACTGTCGTTTAGGGTATTCGCATATTATAAAAAAGCATTATACCCATTACGGCTTTGTCTGAAATTTGAAACTTTTCTATATGAGCCTAAGAGAGCCAGTGACCATATACATATGTAGATGCTGGCGAAGTGTCTATGAATTTAGTAGATTAGGCTTCATAGAATTAAGCGTTGAGAGATTCTCCTCTACACTACTAATTTCCACGACCTGCCAGCTCATTTAAGCGTATATGTAATTATTTTTCACTTTCTTCGACTGTTCAGATGTTTTATTAGCTAAACTAATGCAATATTATTCATGCATTACTAAAAACATCCTAAGGCTAATGAAATAAAACTACATTAGTAATAGAATGAATGATTGCATATACCATAAAAATTAATAAAAAAAAACATATGTTATTGTATTTATCACGAAAAAATATTAATGTTTAATATAAGTACATAAATAGGTTTTAGAGGCATGTGTATATTTTTGTTTGTAATAAAAAATAAGTGCCTGATGAAATCAAGCTCACAATATTTATTATTCACCGAACCTCCCGGCTTTTATTAATAACAAAGCAAAACAATAAAATCACCAACACCTTAACTCATCATTAATTTAGGTACATTTTTTACATTATCATTTAGGTACATATACATACATATTTATGTACTACCTTACATCGTTTTCGTTTATTTGTTTATAACCTTATCGACACCAGCGAAATAGGAAACAGTTAGTTTGCCGAGGACAGGGCACATAGCTAGACGTGGGTTGCGAATTTTATAGCTATACTATATATACTTGTATATACATACATACATACTTATGAACGTATCTGTTCAAAGTGCAACAACAAGTACTTCAGTATAATTCACTGAGATTTCGTGAACATGATCGCGTTACTACTTTTTCTACTGTTGGGTACATTACTCTTCTGTTTGATTAAATATCAATATTCTTATTGGAATCGCCGCAATTTCCCCAGTGAACCGGATACGAATATTCCTTGCGGTTGTCTAACATCCGTAGTTAAACATGAGAAATCTATGGGAGTGGCAATATATGATGCCTATTTAAAGACCAAATCACCATTCATTGGCATTTATTTGCTTTTTCGGCCGGCCGTTATGATACGCGATGCCGAATTGGCGCATCAAATACTCATACAAGATTTTACCAGTTTCCACGATCGCGGCGTATATGTTGATGAGAAGCGTGATCGTTTGTCATGCAATTTATTTTCGCTGCGCGGTCAAAGTTGGCGTTCGCTACGTCAAAAGCTGACACCTTCCTTCAGTTCGGGCAAGCTGAAAGCAATGTTTTACAGCTCCGATGATATTGGTGACAAAATGGTCAAACATCTTAATAAAATACTACCGGATGAGGGTAGTGCAGAAGTAGACATCAAGGACATTCTTGTGACGTGAGTATACAAACTTCAAAATAATATTACAGTATAATATACGTACATAAATAAATATTTGATTTCATAAAAAGTCTATGATATCTTTGTTTAACAGTTATGCTATCGACATAATCGGCTCGGCTATCTTCGGATTAGATATAAACAGTTTTGAAGATCCCAAAAATAAATTCAGATGTCTGGTACACCAAGCACGTCGAAATAACTTATTTAATGCAAATATCGCAATGTTAATATTTTTGTGTCCATCGTAAGTATCTCTAATATGAAAATATGTACATTTAAAAAACAATTTAGAGTAATTCATATGCTAGAGAGAGTTTTCAAAACCATCTTATTGTGCTTTTAAGGAAGAATTTCAAGTGTTGTGAAGAGTCTAACTAATGGCAGGTTTTGAAAAGGTTATTAGATAACATTTCGTATGCAAGTGATGCAGTCTCGCTTATATTGATTGATAATGTTTATATCAGAAAATCAACACACAAAATGTTTCAAACATAAAGAAAGCCTTTAATGGCACTTAAGAATGAAATCAAACACAATATACTTAAGTAATTATTATGTAAGATGTTTGGCTATTCTTATGAAGTTATAATCAATCCATTTATGAAGGCCTTTGTCGATTTTAATTAAATTTTTCCTGTTAAATATTATAATTTCACTAGTCATATTAGCTAACATGCTTCTCCAACATGTTTTTTAACATCTTCTAACCCCACTTTTATTATTCATTCTGAGCGAAAACAGCAGTATGACGTTTGGCCTAAGCTCAATTCACATGACTACATACATATGGGTTATTTGAAAATATTTTCTGAAATTAAGCCTTTGTTAATCAACTCAATTTATTCAAATTCTTTCGTTTTGTCCGAAAATCTATTCACATTTCTCACTTACTTAGATTTATTTTTAAAGATCCTTCTTCCACTTGCAGCTTAATAAAATACTTGGTCCGTTTGGGTTTTAAGAATAAAACCGCCGTTGGTTTGCGTGAAATATTAAAAGACACAATCGAATACCGCGAAAAACATAACATTGTACGCAAAGATATGCTGCAGTTGATGATGCAACTAAGGAATACTGGCAAAATTGCCGAAGATGATGACAATTGGAGCGCAAACGCCAACACAAGTAGGAAAAATAAGCTATGAAATAATTATTTTATTTTTGAGAAATTACTCAGGAACACTACTTGAAAAAATTATAAATAACTTAAGAAAATCTTGTTCATTAAATTTTTTGTAGCCATTGGTGATGAGAATGAATTTACTTTGGACGACATAGCGGCACAAGGTTTCATTTTCTATATTGCCGGACAGGAAACTACGAGTTCAGGAGCTGCTTTCACCATTTTCGAGTTGGCACAATATCCAGATTTGTTGGCGCGTGCGCAAAATGAAGTGCATGAGGTGTTGGCACGCCACAATGGCCAGTTGAGTTATGACGCTTTGCAAGAAATGCCGTTTTTAGATTTATGTTTACAAGGTAAGACATATTATAAAAGAAATGTTTTTTCTAAATTTACATTTACATATGTATATATACTTTCTACAGAAACAAATCGCAAGTATCCATTCCCTTTTTTGAGCCGAGAATGCACGCAAGACTACACCATACCCGGCACCAAGCACGTGATCGAAAAAGGCACACCCATAGTCATTCCACTACTTGGCATCCATCGTGATTCACAATATTTTACGAATCCAATGTTATATGACCCCGATCGCTTTTCATCTTCGAATGCCAATTATAATGCCAACGCTTATATGCCCTTCGGTGCTGGACCACGTCAATGTATTGCTCTGCGTATGGGTAAAATTAATTCAAAATTGGCTCTTGTAAAAATTTTACAGAATTTCGATGTGGAAGTGATGAGCAAACGTGAAATCATCATAGATAATCATTCGGTGGGTATTCAACCGAAGGGAGGCGTAAAAGTACACCTCTCAAAGAAAACACAACCGTTTAATTAGAAGTGCTTGTCACAATGAGTGAGAGTAATGAACGCTAGGCTATATGTTTTAAGTTTTTTTTTTTTTTTTGTTACAAATTACATGTAATCTAATAGCATACATTTAGGCGTTATAACGCTGCTTGCATTTGTTAGTTTTTATTTTACTTTGGGATTTTACTTTTGTCAACAAAAAATTGTATTTTACAAACTTTGCCAAATCGATTGAAAGAATCAACATTTTTATGGTCACACAAATACACAAAGATTCATTAATTGTTTATTTAATTTGTTGTCATTCGCCTAAACTCCTTCGACGACTTCTGAATTTGTTTCGCGCTGTCGCAGTTTCTGCATATTCTTCTGTCGGAATATCTCTTTGCTCGCCTCCTTGATGGCCTCGAATATCTTGGCTTGCGACATAATTTGTTTTTGTACATTTTCCACAGCCGGCTCGGCATTTATGTCGATTAGATCGCTCAGCCCTTCCGACATATCTTCGTTGTTATACATTTTGGCATCATCTAACTCAGCACGTTTCCATAACGGGTAAGGGAGAGATGAACGCTTTTTACCACAACCTTTGAGTTTAATCAAGAGTGTAAGGCAAAAGTAAAGTTATTTGTGTAAGTAAATATTTGTTAAATAATAATTAAATATGTTTTGTCACTAATTTATATTAAAAAAATAATAAAATCAAAATATATAATCTATCAATTACCAGTAAAAGCGTTGCAAAAAGGACGTTTCTCATATTTCCATTGTATGATGCCTCTTAATTTGTGCTGAAGTACAACCAGAGAATGGAATATACTAATAATTTATAGAAAATCTTACATAGAAAAATATGATACTTAAATAAATAAAAGTTTTTCGTATGAGTATATAGTTACATTTATGGACGATAAAAACTAAGACAAAGCGTTAAAAAACATCACCACAAGTTAAACAAATATATAATTATTAAAAAGTATTAATTTTTCGTATTTCATAATTATTGCACTTCGTATATATTTTTTAAGTTTTTCTACAGAATTAAAAACAAATCAAGTGTTAGTTAAAAATGGCAAGATTATGACTCAAAAGCCCTAACGCTAATTTTAAAGGGTTTTGGTTTATTGTTTTGCAGTTAAGTTCGCCAAAACGCTGTAAAATTTTTATTAGTTATCTTCAATTCATCACTGTGTTGATATCTCCTTACAGTGCAATTCTGTGTCTATTTGTTTATGACCAAATATTTAATCTATCCTAGTTGTTTGTTGGATTTGCCATTATTCAAAGCTTGGAGCGCCCAGTGGAAAGTTTGCTTATTATAAATTTAACACGTATTTTAAAGAAAAAAAACTATAATCCTCTTATACGAATCTGGATTGCCTGCCCAATAAAAAATGCTATCTTAACTTCTTCATAATTTTTTTAGGGTTCTTCAATTCTTAGTTTAATAGTTAATTTTGTAATGTCACCATTGTATTTGATAGACGATTTTACTGGTACGTAGCTGAAAACTCAATATCTTGATTTATTTATTTCTGCTTGAAACAGTCATCCATAAATTTGTATTATTATTATTATATTTCGAAGTTATTTTTCTTTTTATAATTGTATATTTTGTTGAAATTTCGATATCCAAGCATATATTACACGATTATGGAATAAGTGTAATAATAAATAATGATAATATTGTAATATATCTGTTAGAACCGAACATAAAAGCTAACATAATTAAGTTTATAAATGGCAATTTACAAAATAACTACAAACAAAAATAAAAAAAATATGTATATGTTTTAAAAGCTTGAATAATTTCGTTATGTCTCACATTCAAATCCTCACTATCCATTTCACTTTGTAGTGTAGAATGTAGACACAGCAGCCAAATCATGGACCACAATTTCCATACTAACATTTTTGGAAATTTGTTTCTAAAACAATCTTCAATTTATTACTATTATTTAACTTTTACACTTGGCACAATATTTTGAAATAAATTTGTAAAAATACTTTATTACAATATTTTCTTAATTCGAAAACTTATTTGGACTAACTGTTCCGTGCAGCGTTTGGCGTACAATTGGCCATGAAAGCGGATCGCTTGGCTTATAATTGGTTTCGAGTCGCCACAGAGCCGTTGAAAATGGCAACTGTATTAGAATTTCCGCCTGCAGATTGAGCACATGTTTGCATTTATTGGAAATCTAAAATATATATGTGCGTATGTGTGTATGCACACTTGGAGGCGACGGGACAGGACCGACTGCTGTGCTGTGAAAGCGGTTTTCGTGGTTAGTTAAGCAGGACCCCTGAACACAATTGCTTTCTGTTACCAATTTGCATTGTTGTTGTTGTATTTATTGTTCTTTGATTTTTTGTTGAAATTTCCTTTCTGGTTTTTGTCGAGAGCTTGGCTTTCTCGCTATATTGCAAATGGGCTATTTAAATTGCGGTTAATACTTGACAACTAAGTACCATGTAATGTGTATTTAAAGTTTATTTAAAGTGATTTACTAAAATGCTTTTGTACCAGCACTAAATGTATATGGATATGATCAAAACTACTTAATAATAATAAAACAATCATACTAAATTAAAACTGTGTTTTTGTATCGAAGTCACGTCATTAATATCTAAGTATGTACTGGAAAATTGATCTCCTAATTTTAGATTCTTCAAATAAGGTATTAGGCATTTCCCACATTCACATCATTAAGCGAAATGAAACCGTTTTATATCCGAAGAGGCATTCTCAACACTGTACAACTCTTCGATATTTTTTGAGTAATGTTTATTCAGTTTCAACAGCTTCTAGAAGGTGATGAAGAAATGTTTACGCGACAATTACATTCTGTTAATGACGCACTTATCGAAATGTATACAATAACAAAGTTTTCTGCCTGGTCACTGTTTAAATTTCAGTTATATCTTTGCTGATTTATGGTGCTTAATAGTCATTCAAATTCTGACTTCCTCAGCTTTCTTGAATATGCTCAGAGCAAGAGCCTCTGAATGACATGATTTAACACCGTTGATGCATATTCTTATATACAGATATACTATATAAGTATATTCACCCCCGGGGCTTTGTTAGCAGTGCATTGCCAAACCTACAACTCCAAATTCATATGGAATTTGTTATAAAAGATACTAGGAACTGGCTGAGCATGTTAATTGTCTTTCGTGGTATTAGTAGGCAGCTCATAGAGAGAGAGGAGAGTGAGAGCGAGGAAGTGGTATCAAAAAACTAAATTTCAATTGAGAGTTCTTCTAAAGTTTTAAGTACGGTGAGACGATTTGTTCACTTATTACTTTATCTATTCGAAACTGTGAGAAAACCGATACTGATATTACCGTAATAATTAGTTGCATCTTTGCGACCTGCACTTATTCGGTAAAAAATATCCTCGGTTCTGTTGTACACGGTTTAAGTGAACCTGCAACGTCTAAGAAAACTACACTTTATACTTTTAAATCACATAAAATATAACGATATAATATAAATTCAAAAGGAGACCGCTGAAATTCGTGTTGTTTGAACAAATTGACTAACAACGCTGCCACTGAATAGAGAGATCCCTATTAAAGAAATGATCTGTGTGACTGCCGTAATGGCCAAAACACGCTCCATACACCGGCCGGCCGAAAGCATCTTTCGTGTTTTCGAAATTACTGCTGGCTATCGTAATATTACGAGAACGCGACGTAACATAACCTATTTATATATACTTTTTCGTACACATTATTAACGTCAAGAGTGCCGAAAGCGTATTTCCGAGCACAGCGTATGCCACGATTCGCAAGGCAATGTGAAAAATATTTTCGAAGTGAACGGTTGTTTTGCGTGATCGTGTAAAAGTTATAAGACTGCATACTTTTTTTTTTATAAATTGTAAATTAAATAAAAAACTGTCGAAAACTTAAGAAAAGTGTTACCCATCTAGAAGAAAATATAGCAATTAATAAATTAGTGCGCAGAAATCATAAAAAATTAACAGAAAATCAGAATTTTGCAGAAGTTGTGCACAAAAGTGAGTAAGCAAATAAAAATAAAAAGTAACATCGTGTGGTGCGAAAATATTAATCGATAAGGAGCGTAAATATTTTAACTTTCTTTGATAAATTGCAATATATTAGAATGAAAACTTTTATAAAATTTGTGTTTTCCAAAGAGAACAGTTTCTAAGAATAGCCGTTGAGAAACAGCAATGGCTGCCGCGCCGCAACTTGGCGGTTGCGTTTCGCGCTGCATTTGTTTTCCCACATTGCCCACTCAGCGCAGAGAAATAGGTGCTAACAGAAAAAACAAGAAAGCAGTCGGTGACAATTTTCCCCACTTTCCCGTCTATAAATACCGTTACTATTTTAAGAAATATGTAATTTCTTACCTTTTTCTAACTTAGCGTATTGTCTAAATATACTAAATTCGCTCCATAGGTGTGGAAGCGTAGCCAAACATGGTACATACACACGTATTTCATTTTGACGAGCCAGTCGGAAAACAGTCCATTTTGATATGTTGTGCGCTTCATTCAAAATTCACTCATAATGCCATAGTTATTTGTTTATAAGACAAGAAAACTCGACATTCCACGAATTTGGTGTCATCACAATTACTAAAATACTTTTTACGCATAGCGTCACCCAGCTGAGAAAATGTTTTTTCGAGAAAATTTGTTTTCAGGTATAGCTAAGAACCGTGTTGGGGTGACTTATTTCACTATTTTTTGTAAGAAAATTATCTAATGATAAAGATACCACATCTAGGAGGTTTAGTTTTGATCTCTTTTTTAATGCCTCAGTTAGCTTTTGAACAGATAAATCAGCCGACGGCAGTAAAATGTGCGTTATGTGTATAAAAATTAGGCGTGGTCTAGTCTGAATATTTTAAAATTATGCTAAGAAAGTAAGAGGCATGTAATTTAATTGAGATTAGTCAAGTATTTTCGAGTTATTTAAGTTCAAAAGTAGTAAATGACACAATCAAAGTTTAATTATTGAACCGACTTATGGGTCAGAGTTATCTTATTTTAGTAGTTTAAACTAATACAGTTATTCGAGATTTGTTTCTTACATATTTATATTAAAGCATATAATGATAATAGACTCCGATCCTAGATACAAATTTATTTCTCTTAATTATACAATAATGTTAATATAATTTACCAATAATTTTGTTTTGTCTCTGAAAGTGCGGTTCTCTTTTGCTTTTTTTAATTTTTTATTATTTGAATAAAAATTATAAGCATTTACAGCACTAATACCCTTACCTACCCGATTTTTCGTAAAGCATATAAAAACTACGCTTTTGTATTGGCCTCAGAGGGTTGAGATTTCTTCTGAAAATATTCGTCAAGCAATTTCTGTAGCGGTCTCTGAAGGCTATATATTAAACTTCAACGAAAACATCATGCAAAAGTAGTCTCAGTGATTTGATACTGATATACCATCATTTTAAAAGTACATCTCCGAAAATATGGCATTCTGTATTTACTTGTATTCCTAAGTTGTTGAGTGGAGCGCCAGGGCGTATAAGTATTATTTTTTTAAATATGTGCATATGTATATTTTAAGCTTAATGGAATGTAAACAGTTTTTATATCATTTTTGTAAACATTTGCAAAATTTTCGTGTTCCATTTAAATCTTAAACATATTATGGCGTTTGTAATAACAAAATATGGGCTTATAAGCAAGGCCCAGTGAACTTAAAGTAAAGGAAAAAATCCGAAAGTACTTTATTTTTACTTTTTGTTCTTGTAATGTCAATAACAATTATTTATTATAGAGAACACTTTTTTTAATTGAATTTAGACAAATTTTTACAGCTGAGAGCTTAACAAACTAGAATAAATATCAACTCAGCTGTTGATTATGCCATTATAACTAGTCGCAACCAGTCTAAAACGGGTATTACTGAAATTTTCTCTATTTACATATGTATATGTTTATGTATATATACATACTTATATTAATGGACTATCTAAAATGCAGAATAATGTAACATCACTTTTCACAAGTTTACAGTAAAGGAAAAAACGAACTAGCGAAACGTATCCAATTGAAGATACGTTATTTTAAATTTGAGTTATACTTCCATTATATCTGATAGCATCTAAGCGTTAGATTTTTTATCTCGATATTTCCACATGTAATTGCCAAAGTTGCTAAACAGAAACTTAATTTTTTATGAAAAATAATTTCTTTGCATGTAAGAAATACTTTGCAACTTTGCGGCTGTCTTCCAGGTGCAGAAACCGTCACTTTTGATTAGTGTAATTTCAATATGTTTCTAGTCCATAATTCAGTTAGCAGCCCACACTCATCTTACGCACCTGCAGTTCAGATCGGTACATCTATATATACTAGCACACACGCGTTTAACTAATGGTGTTAAAAATATACTTCCGACTGAGTAACTTGAGTTGCCCTACTTTTCGAGTAAATAAATATTTATTCCTATTACATACGTGTAGTATGTGCATTAATTTTTGCATATTTATCTAAACACACGACTTTAACTGTCACCGACAACGCAAGGAGCTGTTAACAGCTATGCTTCATTAAAACGCTTGGCGGCTGAATTAAAAAACCAACAATATTATAAATGCCTATATTTATAAAAACATATGTATTATAGTCTTCATCTTAAGTCGATTTGAGTTAATAAAATAGTTTGAGTTATACTGAGGTGTTCGTTCGAGACTCGAATTTATATTTTGACTTAAAATCAAAAGAAAAAAGAATAAAATTTCAGTGTTACCAAAAACCAAAATACCTACTTAACATCAAATCGACTTAAGCCACTTTAACATGTTGTAAACCTTATATATGCACTGCGTTCCATACAAAATTTACCCTAAAATTATTTAAAATAACTTTCGGCTTATGTTCACATAAATTATAAACATATAAATGTCTATATATATTACATATGTATATGCATACAGACATATATAATAAGTAACAGCGACAAATTAAAGACGCTTGCAAAAATTTATTAAGATCATATGTATGTAATTTAGCGGTTATTTACATTGTAGCATCCACTTCCATGTGAACAATTATTTCACATGAGTTAATAATTTTTTTCAAAGACTCAATTGTAATTAAGTATTTTATTTTCATTATTACTTTCTTAATAAAAATGCATCTATTATATATTGTTGTATCATTTTTATTAATAACTATTTTATTTTCACAAGTATTGTACTGTGTGCTTACTTGTAAATAAAATTTCAACTGAAATTCCGGCATTTTAAATTTAATGATATTTTTAGGTGAAAATGTCAGACAACAACAGTGAAACCGCCGACCAACAACAGCATCAGCGCGCAAATGGCACAGAACGCTCCCAATCGACAGAGGAGAAAGAAATCCCACGCGAACCAGCTCTAGTACATAAAGACATCAATGTAAGTGTTTGAGGAAATTTAATAGATAATATACATATATTTATGGATATATGTAGGTGGTTGCACACATTATGTGTACTTACGAAAACCCGTCGTTTAGTAAAGGGCAGCATTTTGGAAGTTTAATTGTAACTTCTTACAAACGCACCACAGTATTGAACTGCTACGAGCTATGAATAAGTCGATTATTATTATTTTTAATTAAACTGTTATAACTTTTGAATTGGAAACGAGCCGGGCCTCATCCAGGCGCTTTTTTCTCCAATGTCCAGCTTTTACAAGACTGAGATTGAAGCATTTCGGCAGTCATAGTTTTGCCAAACCGGGCGAAATAGCCGGAATTCATATAATATTAGTGACAACCTCAAAGCGTTTTGTCGATTTATGAGGGTTTTTATGATCAATACTTAGAAGTTTTAGGCATCACAACAAGCGGTGTTTTCAGCGGTCCAAGGTAGATTCTTTTGTTACAGGATCGACCTTTTTACTGAGCTATTTTTGTTATAGAATTGAATCCACACGTTAATTCAAGTACACCTTTCCTTATACCTATAGATAAAGACTGAATTGGAATGCCTCGTCAGGTTGCTCGACGGCAAAATCTACAAAGATGAAGAGACTGCTATGGAAGAATTACACCAGTATCTGATCGAAGATGAGGGCTCTTGGGTATTGGGCGATAATTTCCTTGTTTTCGTGCAACGTGTTTTGCGTGAAGAGAACTTTTCACCCGACACACGTGTGCATTTAATACGTACATTGGCCTACGCCGCACTGAAGGATGATGTCATCATTATACTGCATCAAGATCGACGCGATCATACGCTTATGAATTATGCACAAGACATTGAAAAACATACGCCAGAAGAGCAACAGGCGTGGGCGATGTTTGTAAGGCGACTCACACAATTTATTAAAATGAAAACTTATTTATTTATTACTTAATTCTTATTCCCTGAAATTCAGATGTGCAATCTTTTTGAGAATGTCGGACCTTCCGAGTGGTTGCTTTATATCTCTGAATGGGATTATTTGGGCCAGACAATATCGAATATACGCGTCACAACCAAGGTGGCGGTGCACTGCATACTCTCCAATTGTCCACAATTGAAGAACAGCGGTTCGATGATGCTCTACAACATTGCTATAAAGGAGGTGAAGACAGTGGTAAGCATCGTGGTGTGATTTTGCGATTTACAACCACTATTAAATTCGTTTTTATGATTTAATAAATCCTTTGCAGGTCTTTGATGATATCGCTGTGGAGCTAGCTATGGCCATTTTGCAATTCTTCCAAAGCAATCCAGTGGAGGAGCAAGTCTTCCGCACTCTTAAAGCACTGTCGCGTTTTCTGGAGGTAAGCAATATTTATTCTTTTTTTTTGTTTTTGTTGCTTATGTTAACTATTAAATATTTAAGGTCTCCGCTGATGTTGCAGCTATTATCCAAATGATCGGTCCACATCCTAAACAATTTGCTGGCCAGAGCGAACGCGTCGATGAGCTGGTGAATAAGATTAGCCGCAAGGTGCCAGCTTAAAGCAAAGCTATAAAAGCGTATTCGTTTTAGTGGGTCATAAGCCCTCGCCACTGCACCTAAGTGCTGCTCAAAACAGATTTATTTCTTTATTTTTTTTATTAATTTATTATGCGTTCAAACATTTTATTGCAATAAGCACTTTTTCTAAAGGAATACAAGCAATTTTTTATAATAAAAAAAATATTATAGGCAGTTCTTTGCTTTTGGTTTTACTTCTAAACTTCATTGATCAGCTTCATTTGAATTTACACCGCTGAATCGCTGCAACACCAGCTGAAGATATTGCCTTTGTTGGCTCGTAATTGCAACCAGTTTTTTTGATTTGACACAAACATTTCCGATGGCAATTGGGTTTCTTGGGCAGCAGCATCAACTAACGGAAAATTAGAAGAAAATATGTACATCAGAAACGGTTATTATACACGACCCTCCACTCACCTCCCACCGTTTTTCGATCGTAATTAAATTTCGGCGTTTGTATAATCGAAATTACATCCTCCGGCTTGCGTAACAATATTTTGCCTACACCCTTACACATGCGCAATACCTCGTGATTACTCAACTTCTCCAACTGCTCGGCATCCAGCAGCGAACAAGCCAATATCCATTCGCGTACACAATCGAAATCATTCAGTAGTTGCACCGCACCGTTCACGCTGAATTTAATGCGTTTCATATAAATATAGTCGAGCCAAGCTTCACAAATAATCTTCAAAATCAATTTTAAAGTCACCAAATCTTTTGTGGCTTTAACGGCAGGTAAAAATATTTGATCTAACACATAGTCGACATAATCGTTTTTTACATCTTCGTCGAAGACACGCTGCTGCCAGTGGCTTGCAGGCGGGAAGGAAAGCTTGAAAGTGGCAAGACTGAGTATACGACAAACTTCGGACATAATTTGCACGCATTCTTCATTGGTTTTCTGTAAAGGAAGTGATTTTGAATTTCAATTTACTTCAAAATATAGAAAAAAAATTTTAATACTTTTTTAAGAAAAATATACAACTATTAACAAAAATCACCCTGTGTCACCTTGAGTTTGTCAATATTGACATTGATCTCCAATATTAATTTAGCGCGCAACGCAACATTCACGAGCATAAGGATATCGGTAAGATCGGCAGTTAATTTGGGTAATTTATGTCTGCTGAAGCCGGCCAGACACACACGCACATCATGCTCCATTATGCGAAAGAAGCGATCCATTTGCCATTCACAGCAGAGTTGCTTGGCTTGTTCCTTCACCCACAAACGCATAGAGTGTACGGAGTGATCTGACAATTCAAATTTTAAATCATCAATAAGCAATATCTCGTGGCGATCAGTTTACTCACCAATGCGATGTAGAATAGGTATTTGTTCGGCAATAGGTAGGCTACTGATTTGTATTTGCGCTGCACTACTTGGAAAATAACTATTGCTTAATTCTATCAAATTTTGGAAGACTAGCACCCAAAAGCTGCCGGTGTAAGTGCCGAGATGCTGCAAACAGGTAAAACTGAGTTTTAAAACTAAAACATGTCACATGAGTAGACTGTGAATTATCGACAAATATCGGTGAAGAAAATCTCCATTTTATTTGCAAAGCAGCGTAGAAAACTTGTATCCAAATAAATAGTAAATGTACCTCCTCTTGACCCACGGGCCGATGTAACTGTAAAGCTCGTTTCATTGTCGCTGGCTGGCAATTTGTTGATAATAAAGTATAACGAAATAATTGATCCCAGACATTAACGGAAACGAAATTCGTAAGGCTGTCGGCAACTCCGCGTAACGTTGAATAAATAGGTTCCGGAACATCTAATAAAGTTTTATTCCCATTCAATAGTACTTTAAGGTTTATTATTTTAACTGCATTACTAACCATCCACTGCATGATGTTTCAACCAATTTCTCATCGTTTCCACGTGCGTTAACGGATAACAGGCAAGCGGTGTATCGATCCACCATAAAACGATATGATCCAGAATAAGACCTACATTAGACCATATCAATCGAATGCCGCGTGTAACAAAATCATTCAACTCGCCGCGAGTACAGGCTTTACCTACGAGTATATCAAAATATATGTACATGTGGCTCATATTCATATCGATTTACGACAAAAATTTATGGAAAGAGAAGATTATCGAAAATTAAATTAAAGTAGTGTCTTCATCTATGATCTAAACGGGGTCTATATCAAGACTCGAGTTCGTAGCTTAAAGTTTAATATTCCATATTATATCTGTAAGAGTAATGAAAAAGTATTATCTCAAATATACATACATTACATACATAAATCCAGATATTTTGAGTTTTCATTTACCAAAAGCCTAATGTTTGAAGTAGTAATTGATTCAGGTTGTTTGAGCAGAGAACTTAAATTAATTCATTCATTCATTCATTTCACTCAAATGAATTAATTTATTCATTCATTCTCTGCAGTTCTCTGTTTTGAGTCTCTATTTTGAATTTAACTCTATAGAGGTACTCTGTACAACAATGAGAAAAATGGAATTCAATAGCGAGCTATATTTTGTAATGATAATTATGCATGTCGAAAATTGACGCAAAGATTTTCTAGTTTACCGAGTGGCCTGAGGCAGTACTCAAACTCACATCTCAGTCAGTTCTTGAAATATTCAAAACAAGCGACTTTCTAGTTTACTTTACACATAATTTTTAGTCTTACCAAAAACGCTCGGGCAATAATCATGCGATTTGGCAATGAGTTGGCTAAGGTATGCACGTTCGCGTTCCAAAAAATTTTCTGCATATTTACGGCAATTACTTTTCTCCTTTCGTACACCACCATCCATATCAGTCGCATCGTTATAGTCAATATATTCGGCGTCGCCGTGCATGTTGAGCGTGAGTATGCGCAAAATTTCCAAACTGGATGCAGTTGACTCGCAAGTATCCTCAACTGCGGTAACTTTCAAATCGGTAGCAGTTGCACCGACTGGCACCGTAACGCCAGAGGATGTGCCTGCAGCTGCAGCTGCTGCTTCAGCTTGTTCCTGTTCGCTCATATTGAAGAGACCGAAGAGTAGATCAAGCGAATTTTGCTCGGTGCGCATTTGTGACGCATGCTGGTGGAGGATAATATACATATATTTTACGCAATCTTGCAATACTAAAATTTTTAAATCACCTGTAGGATATATGCAAAGTCTATTGGCTTCTGTGGTAACAACAACGTTGGATACATATTGCTGCAGATATTCGCATTCCACTCGGTAGTGCCAGTGGTCTCTTGACCAGTGGTCTCTTGACTTACTTCTGGCTGAGATGGCCTTTTCTCACCCGTTACACTTGCAACCTCCTTGGACAAACCCTCGTTGCAGTCCTTGGACGTTTCACGCCGATTCCATTTATTGTGCAATTTCGCTATTTGCAATGCCCAATTTAACCACATGTCTGATTGTGAGGACTTCCGCAGCAATTGCTTAACCTACACAAAGTTAACCTGTTTATGTATGTATACATACTTGTATATATAAATTGATGACTTTCGTTCCTAATACTTACCGTCTGCTTGAGCACAAACATTAATTGGCAAAAGCGTCGTTCATTCATTTCCATAAGCATATTGTATTTCTGCAGTAACAAGGCATTGTAAGGACTGCGTTTGATTTTCTTATTTAATGAATGAATATCCTGGTTTCGTGCCTCGTTCTTCAGGTTCCAGTAGAGTTCACAAACATGTTCAACTTCTTCCAAAAGTGTATTCTAATTGGATGACAAAGTGAGGTAAAGCTGGTAATTGAGGTAAAACATCCTTTGAATGAAAGTCAATTGAGATATGAGTACCTAACATATTTCTATCATAATGGCATATCTTGTAACCGAAGCAAACCATTCAAATCACACTATTAAAGTCATTTTTATACCTAAATTTCAACCATTTCTCGCTATGTAAGCCTAAAACTGACACGCGAAGTAGATAATCTCAGTTATGAAGATTTAGATATTCTATTTCAGTAATCGAGGTACACCTAGCTCACCTCTGCCTTATTTATATATGTGGAGGGGATTACACAATTTATATACGGCACTTTCCGATTCTAAAGCTTTCTTGGTATCGCTCAAAAGGTAAAAATACTGCCAACTCCCTGTCCGTAGACCGCATTCGAAGTGAGTTATCAGACAAACTGACTCAATATCATTGCATTCTATAAACTATTATTAGAGGATATTGATAATTTGTTTGGATAGACATATTTGTAAATATGTTGAAGCCGTCGGTACTTCGCTCGAAACTAACGGAATAGTCTTTTTCCATTCACCGCTGGCTGGCATTGCCTCGCATTCACTTAGCCTTGACAAACATTGCTTTATTGTTAGTTAAATAGCAATATAGTTTTGTGTCATTCTGAAAACTACATAGGTTTTTGTAATTTTTCTTAATGTTCTTGTCGTGTGGCTTGAAGTTACATTTTTTGGTCAACCATGATCTACGTTAGCTAAAATTGATTTCCCGAAACTATGCGGTAACTGAATTAAACAATAACTACTAGATAATTACCGAACTCTCGATAGTAGATTTGAGTCCGAAGTAGCCCGAATCTATGCTACATATATTTTGTCAGCCCACTTTTATGCGTGTACTGGTGATAATATGTTATTTTTAAACGACTGGGGTTTCGTATTCCTTGGGTGTCGCATTTGAAACGTAAACACTCAAGACAACTTCTCATATTGTCTTCGTTCCTCCTTCCGCCTCCTCAAACAGGAATTTAGAATTAAGATAATAAAAACGGTCGCTTGGACACAATTTGTAGAAAGAACGTTATTAATACGATTATGTGAGAAATATCAGAATATACCGCAAAAGCTATTTAGGAAACCAGTTTTTATATTATACTCACATGCTCATCGAAGACGTCGACCTTCACATCAACTGCAATGCGATATGTGACACGTCTCAACTCTTTACCTAATTTTGTAATCTCCGCAAAAGTTTGTATGGGAGGCGTTGATTTGTTGCGACAATACCACTTCGGTGTCGAGCTCATTGAGTAGTTGCAGTTATGAATAATGTCACTAGCAAAGGATGTACTTGCGAAAAATTATTTATTTTAATATTTCCTTCGCCGATAAAAACTGATTTTAAAGAACCTAAAGACACAATCTGCTAACACAGCGACCATTTCATTTAACATTCGAATGGGTTGTTAAATCGATGCGCAGGTGGCTACCTACTCGCCCAACAACAACTGCCTGCATGGCAACCAAATGCTTAGCTAAAAAGGAAACAAAGTTACAGAATATGTCTGTTTTTTGGTTGCACTCTCCATAAAACTGTACACATGTATGTGGAAATCGAAAGAGCACGAGTTAGTTTATTTTCATTTGCATTTTTATTTTTTTAGCTTTTTTTCTCTATTGATTTTAAGTAAGATTCTTCATTTGTGTGTGTGTATTTTTTTGTCGCCATTTTTTGTATTTCTTATTTTTAAATATGAATAAACGAGATGTAAATATACAACGCATTCTCACCATAGTCATAATCATCAAAAATCATTATAGCAATTATCATCATCAAAATCATTATCGTCTTCATCATCAATTATCATCGATCGACTATCACAATAAATTGTTACAATTATAGTATATTTTTAGTAGTTTCCTGTTCGATTTCTTCGGACATTCATTTTCGTACTGCACGCTTCTAGCTTTTCACAGGTTCTTTTTGCGCTTCTTTTTTTGTTTTGTTTGCTTGCTGCCCTATCTTATATGTATAGTTGCTGGAGTTTTAAAGTTTTTTTTTTAAATTTTTCTGTACTTTAGTTTTAAATTTCATCTGAAATATAGTATATATAAGTATATCTGCTGTATAACCGTTATATTACTGTCCGAAAAAATATCAATTTTGTTTGTTAGATTCCATTTCTTTTTGTATTATGTGCTTCTTCTTCAATATTATTGTATAATCGTCTGTAAGTGTTCGTAATAAGTTCGTCTGTTTTCATGAATCTTTGTTTGTGTACGTTTATTTGTATAATATATATATGTATATATAAGTATTTTTTATTACATTTAAAATTAAAGTTATCTCTTTATCTCATAAATGTTACTCATCGACATTTAGCATGCTATGCTCTTTACGTGTTGTATCTCTTTCGCATAGATATATATATATATATATATATATATATATAATGTAATAATATATTTAATATAATATATAGTGATTCTCTTTTTGTATCATCATGTTTTGCAATTAGCTCCTTTTAACTCTCTCTCCTCTAAAATTAAATCGATTCACACTTATACTTACACATATAGTATAAACATTTCTACAGCACAACTTAGCCGGCCTAGTTGAGTGACATTTGTTGCTATTGCCTATCATATGCATGTCCATCTGTCCATATATAGAACAAAACATACTTTTTAAGTTTTACTGTTAGTTTACTTGCTTCTTTATCATTGTGAATTTTTTTAATCTAAATATGTATGTGTGGCACATGCCCATATATATTTTTTATATATCGATACATATATATATATACTTTCATTTTTTTACATATACATACATACATATTTTTAACTTAATTTTTGTTTTGTTTATTACTCCTTAAAGTATTTAGTATTTAAATGTGATTTCTTGGGCCTCAAGTTACTACTTTCATCTTATATATTAATCAACAACCGCATTTATATTATCTATGTCTACATCGTTTTGTTGTTGTTGCTGCTCCTGCAATGGCTGCTGCTTTTGCTCAAGCTGTTTTGCCTGCTGCTGCTGTTGCTCTGCCTTAAGCGTTGGTATCTCCTCCTGCAGATTGAGCACCTGGACTCGCGGATTATAATAGCCCGCTAAGTAGTATGTATCATTATTATCATAAATCGATTGATATTGCTTCGAATCAGCACCGAATTTAGCGAAGTAACGCTCAAACGGTAGTACTTCACAGCGATGCGATATCGTCTGGACGTCGTTTTCGTCCTCGTGTGGTGATTCAAATAAAGCGCCCTGGGTAGAACAGAAATTTATAATAAAAGGTTAATAAAGTAAAAGGCAGTGAGTAATAGTTTTAGAGAGTCTAATATTATTTGACAGAAATTTTCCACCTATTGAAAAAAGTAAAACTTAAGAAGGTTGTATATAGCAAAAAAAAAAAAATTCAATTGGGAATACTCAAATACCGCAAATGAGCTGCATATTGCAGAGAAAAATACGGCAAAATTTCAGAACGATATTTTAAAACCGAGGGACTAGTTCGCATACATATCCAAACAAACAGTCGGACATGACTAAGAGGACTCAGCTCGTCATGCTGATCATTTATATATACATTTTATAGGGTCTCCGACGTTTCCTTTCCTTCTGGATGTTACAAACATAATATACTTTGTTTAGAGTGCCTTATTTAATCTTCATTATAATTAGAACAGGTTTTTTATGTTTTTACAAACAACACATAAAACATGGCAACTCTACTCGGAAGAAATTCGCACTAAAACTTTTTTTTATATAATATGCTGTATTTTCTTTTTTATACTAGCAGATAAGTTCATTTGTCATCCCACTTGGGGGCACTTTATTTCATGACATTGACTTCGTTCCCGTGGCCCAATGACGCCTACATCGCATATTATGTTGCAGCCTAGCGTGATATCTTTCATATATAATGTCTGAATCGATTAATTCAAACAGTTATATAAAGGTATTCAATCAGTCTTGAATATAAAGTAATTAATTTTGATAAGGATTAATACTAAGGTACGCATAAAGAGCTCTTACAGAGGCGGCATTTTTATTATTATTATTTTTTAAATAAAATAACACCTTATGTGAAGTAACTATAATCGTCGTGTTCTATAAACAATAGTATTTTCAGCGGACGCTATGTAAGGGATTTTTTAAGTCATTTTTTTAAACCTTGGCTTACATTATTGGCGTTTTAGTAAGGATCCCTAACTTTTTTGATAATACACTACAGCCTATGTTCACCGGAGAGAGTATAGGTACTATAACTAAGGTAGTAGTAGCTATGTTCTTGAAACTTAAAAAATTTGGCGGTATTTTAGTCTATTCAGAGGAACCTGTCCTGTAATTGAATTGAATGCAATTTAATCACAAATCACAATCAAATCTTTCCTATTTATATGTGGCAACCATCTTTAAATTCAACTTTTAATTTATGTACATAATTACATTGTTGATACTTCTCAATATGGCTGATCACACAATTTAACTTTTTCGCATTTTACAAAGTAAAAACAACTCCGCATATATATCTAAGTTACATATGTACTCCTGTTACTTACCGGATATTTAAGATTCGGACAACCCGTTGTCTCTTCAGGATGATAAAACCATCGTACACGTACTACTTTATTGCTGGACGTTGTCTCCCACATGGATTCAATGCGTCCAATATATGGCCTATCTGGTCTACCAGTTGATAAAAATACTGCACAATCCCCAACCTAAAATATATTAAATCCAATTTAACAACAAATTTATGTTTGCGCTCGATAAAGGCAATTACAGTTATTGTTTCTTTTCCCCTTTTGATTGTTTTATAGAATTGCTTGCGGGCTCTGCCCTTAATACCAGCTTTACGATAAGCTTTACCCTGCCAACCCCAGAGCTGTCGCTCCGGCAGAAAAGCAGCAATTTTGCTGCCCTTCGAATTATTGTGCTCCACCTCCTCGTCATCACATTTGTTCTAGGAAGCAAAAAGAAAAATTAATAATAATATTATAATTAAATTAATACACTAAGAAGCATATTTCTTTAATTACCTCATCCGATAGCTCGGACATCATATTTGATGTGCTCTCTTCCTCCAAATCCAAATGCTCAGTTTTAACTTTAGCATTTGACGCCGCCGTCGACGGCACAGTTTCCATCTTAATTGCAGCCGCAGCGGGCAGGCAAGCCGATGCGTTTTGAGTTTGTGACTTGCTGTGACCAGTTACTGCTTGGAAGGCGCCACCCTGTGTTTGTGCCTTTCGCGCCACTTCCGGCACGACGTGCTCTTCGGCAACTTCATCGGCATCCGTTGCCATTAGCGTATTGTTGCTGTGATTATCCCCAACTGTTGCAGGGTATTCTCGTTTACCTTTGTAGGTGATCGGTGTAGACGTCAGAAAATTGCCACTTGGCGCCAAACCGGCGTTTTTGATTACGAACGTATTATTAGCACCATTAATCGCTTCACATTCACCATTCGCCTTGCGATGATGATGTTTCTTGTGCTTTTTGCGTTTTTTATGTTTGTGATGTTTGCGATTGCACTCGGTAGCATCGTCCACACCACTTGTGCCATTCACAGTGGACGCGACAAGTGGTTGTCCACCATTAACTGTCACCGGTATTGTATTTGCGATGCCGTTTGCTGCTAACGCTGCTGCTGCTTGTGATTTCTTCTTCAAACTCTTAATGCGTTTCTTCTCCTTACGCTGGGCGCTTAAATCTTTCGCACTCTGTGTTGGCGGATCGCTGCCGCATGTTGATGGCGCCGCGGCTGACATATCGGCGAGTGCAAATGTGGAAATGTGATCGTGAGCATCATTAGAATTGTGACTGCTTCCGGAACCGTTGACGTTACGCGCACCAGCGCTCGATTTCTTGTGCTTGCCTAAAGAGTAGAGGGGATTATCGTTGTACTCTGATGAGTTGGGACGTTTAAAAAGAAAAGAGAACGGAAAAAGTAGGGATACAAATTAAAACGCACGAAATACAGAATAGCAGATCAATTGAAAATCATAGATGAATTGAGGTTAATGAATGAATATGAAATTGATCGGAAATTTGTGGTTGTTGTAATTTTGAAGGGTGGCACGAAAACAAATGAGAATTAAAAAAATTCTAGAAAAACGAAGAACATACTTTTCGGAAGCGAAGAAATCTCTTCATCATCCAATAAACTTTGACCCAAAATTTCCGACCCTTTTTTCAATGAAACTGAAATGAATGAATGGGCGCAAAAGAGATGAATGTGCATGAATTATACAATATTACATTTCAACACACTTACCCACAATGGGATAGTCACTTAGTAGGAAGCGTATATTCTGTAAACGTATGCGTCCACTGTCGCCATCGTCAAATTCCACGCTTACAGAATCGTTCGGTGTTTCACCGTCATCGGATGATTCAGACTCGATAGCACGACCCGGATAAAGGCAACGGTATTGCTGACTCCAATAGGCACAAAGTCGTGTGCCAACAGGTACACTCTCCACAGATTTAGGCGCCACCTCCAGAATCTAAAATTGAAATGGTTTATGTACTCATTCTCTTTTTACTATATTAAATTATAAATGAAAAGTAAGCCGAATACAAATTATAAGTTATTTTACGTTAGAATTCTAAAAGTATTTTTTTTTTGGTTAGGATTGTTCTGACTAACGTGGCCGGCATAGTCGAGTGAGTTGAGAGTGTGTTCAAAATGTGTAAATGTTTGACTTAAAAGACATTATCATTAAATCCCTTAGCATTTCGGATGTAGCAACACCTAAAACGCTTTTAACTTGAAAACATTTTTAAAAAGGGTACATAAACTATCTATAAATATACAGTGAATTCATATACAATATTAGAATACTCACAGTATCCTTGAAGATCTCCTCGCGCGACATTATATGCGATTTATTACCACGCTCGCCATCCAATGTGATCGCGTACACGTCAGGCGGTTGAAGTGGTTTCATCACGCCGGCATAGAAGAGACCACCCATGTCGGTCAGCACTCGCGTTTCCTTTCTATATAAATGATCACTGGTCAGCATTAGTTGATGATCACGTGGGTCTATTGCTTTTCTGTATGCTTGCTGTTGGGACTGCGGTGACTGAGAAGTTTGAGCCACAGATGACAGATGCTGCTCTTGCCTTTGCTGCGCCGAGTGCTTGGAATTCTGCTGTTTAACGTTCGTTCCCATTTTTTGTATCAGCGATGTAGATACGCTAACCGAACTCTGCTCATCGGCCGAAGAATGCCCCTCTTTCGAACGTCTATTGACGGCAACCGAAGTAGATGTTGACGTAACACCAACAATTAACTTCGGCTCTTTGCATACTATTGTCGTGCTTGGGCATTTATCCGAAGATGTGTGCTTTTGCGCATGACGCTGAGGTGTGCCGCCATTTCGCATGTCGACGCCTAGTGATGCTGCCGCAACCGCACCCGCTAAAGCGCTGGGACCTAGTCGCACTGGTTTGTAAACGGGCAAGGATGGGCCCGTGGAGCTGCTAGCCGAAAGCGTGTTGTTGTCTTCTGAATTGTCGCATTCAGGGGGCGGAAATTGTGCGTGTGGAAGTGTGGGTGTGGCGGATGGTGGCTTCTCGCCGAAGCGCAGAAAACTGGAACGATTTAAGTAGGGCGTTGAAGTGGCACCCACTACACTGCTATTAGTGGAGAATTTCGGAAACTTGTAATCACAGAGTGGTAGAGATGTGCCTGTCGTGCTGCAGGAGAGGCCACCACCGACACTACCAGCACCCAATGATGAGAGTGACAGTGTGGGTTGTTGTTGTTGTGCGGCAAGCAATTTTGCGCATTTTTTCTTCTTCTTATTTTTGGAGATCTCGTCGAGCTTTCGCTTTTTCTTGCGATATTGACGCGTTATGTCCGCTAAACGCATACGCATATCACTCTCCATTAGCTCGAATATCTCTTGTGCATTGGTCCACTGACCGAAACGCAATTGGAAGTTGGGATCGATACGGTTAAAGGCGCCCTTCAGTTCTTGTTGTAATTGCTCGTCCTCGAAGTCAACATCGTCGGAAGCAGAGGCAGACGCAGCCGCTGCGGCAGCTGCAGAAGCCAACAATTGTTGTTGTTGTTGCTTGTGTTTACGCTTCTCCTTGGCGTATTTCTTCTTGCTCTTCTTCGAGCAGCGCTGTGACTTCTTGCCAACACCACCCAACGTCGATGATGAAGATGATTTTGATGATTTGGAATGTTTGTGCTTTTTGCGCTTCACTGGCGGTTCTCCGCCGCCGCCGCCACCACCACCAATACCGAGACCAAGACCACTCGTCGAAGGCAGCTCGATACCTTCCATTGAGGGAAACGAAGATTGTTCCAAACGATAGGGCGACGGATGTGAACGGCTCTGTAATTCGGGCGTCTGTTGACGTCCGAAAGATGAAGTAGAGCGTGACGGTGGCGGCGACTCGCTTTCAGTGAACAAATTGCCACGGCTGCTCTGAACTTCTTCTTGGATGCGTTGTTCAGCTAGAGCGCAGAGCAAATTCAAACCGCCCAGAGGCTCTACTATCGTTGTGGGCACGTTAGATGAAGGTGTGGGTGGGAGCGCGTGAGCCAGCAAGGGCAGCGGAGTTGTTTGTCGCTGCATTTCAGCCTCTCTAGGCACACAAGAGTCGCAGCTGCCCGAAACCGGCTGCGATACATCCGATTGCTGTGTGATAAATTGTGGCATTTGTGACGGTAAGGATGGCGCGACAGTTGATGATGACAATTCATCGCTCATTGAAGAAACGGGTGCGTCCATGTGGTCGAGTGGTTCCTGCTTAACACGCACCATTGTCATGCCAATGCCTACGCCGATACCTTTACTCGCCAGCGTACTAGTGCTGATGTTTGATAGCAGCTCCAGGCCGGTTAGATCTTCTGGGCCGGATTGCTGTAGTTGCTGTTGATGCTCATTGTAATGCACTGGTTCATTACCTGAAAGCATTGGAACGGCTTCGCCCGCTGAAGACGATGGTGGAGGAGGTTGCGTTAAAACTTCGTAACCTTCAGCTTCCCCATTCGCCGCTGCGTTGGCTTCATTATGGCACACAATATGATTTGTTTCTGTCGTGGTTGCTGTTGACGTTGTTGTTATGGGTAATCCACCAGTTTCGGAACAATGTACGTTACCATTATGACAACTCTGCTTTGTTAACTCCAAAGGCTCTTGTACATCATCATCATTGTTGTAATTCGGCGAATTCATCGGATTCACCTGTGATGATTGCAACTGTTGTTGCAACTGTTGCTGTTGCTGTTGTATGGCAAGCGGACACGTTGAGTTCTCGTCATCACTACAGACCGGTGTATCGGTTTGTATATTTACATCTTGCATTTGGGGTGGTGGACCTGACTGAGGCGTTTGGCCACTGTTGTTTATTGCACGAGGCACACCCACCACTATACCACTCACCGACTGCGACGGCCCAGCTTCTACTGGACTTGTTTTAAAATTGATTGCCGTCGTCTCATCCCCCAATGGCGTTGGTGGACCGATAGTGGTCGAAAGTGTAGATGGCGGTCCCGTAGTCCCACCACCATTTATGAAAATACCTGTGGGAGTCACAGTTGTAGTGGCGCCAGTAACGCTGCCAGCCGTACCGCGCTGTAACGATGCAGATAAATTGAGTAAAGCCGGCGATGGTGTCGAAGTGGTCTGAAATAGTAATTGTGGTTGCAACTGTGGCCCACCAGCAGCTGCAGCCGCCGACTCCATAGTCGCCGACGTTGGAGGGGTCGGCAAACGCATTAAATTTAATGCCTGGGCATTAACGGCGGCAGCGTTGTGCAAATCCAACAGATTCGTTGTATTTGTAGTCGTTTTATCCCGACCATCGAAATTCAAAGCAATTGGATGAGACGTTGACGACGGCGTCGTGCCCAAACCCGCATGATGGGTTTTTCCCGTTGCTGCCGCCGCAGCCGCCATAAAATCCGTCGCACACCAGTCTTCGATTTTCAATGCGGCAGGCGGTAGAATGAGCGAAGGTGGGGGCGGTAATGCAGCTGTGGACGGTGGTGGCGGTAGCGTCAATGTTGGCTGTAGGGTTTTTTGTGGTTTCGGAGCTTCGAGTATGTTGGAAGCGGACGCACCTGTAGTTGCCAAACTCAGAAAGCGGCTACTTGAACTATTCATATTGTTGCTGCTGTTCATAGTGCCTACAACGCCGCTGCCGCCGCCACTCGATGGTATACCGCCCGGTGCGGCCAAGCTTAAGTTGATTGAATTTGTGGTCTGCTGTGTGTTAGTTTGTTGTTGATTGTGTTGGCAAAGTGTCGAAGTGGCAGCGGCGGCTGCGGCAGCAGCTGCAGCCGCGGTTAAGTAATTCGAGCCGAAAAGTTGGAGTGACGTGGCGTAAGACTGCGGCTGTAGCGTCGAATGTGGGCTCATTGAAGGGAATATAAAATTGGGCGGCGGCTGTAGGGTGGCGGCCGCAGCGGCAGAAGCCGGCGTTGTACCCTGCGGTATGTATGATGGCCAAACAAAAGCCGCCGCCTGTTGGAACGGATCTGTGGGTGTATAGATTGGAAAATTTGATATGCCTATTTGGGTTTTTGAATTCGAGACGTGATTTTTTTCGGTCAAATCAATTTTCAAATCAATTCAAACGAGGCAATAGCAATTTTGATGCGATTTCGAATAATTTTTATTGATTTTATTTAATTCATATCAATTGTAGCGGTCAAGTGGTGGTTGTGGTGGTGGTTTGGTGGTTGTGGGAGATGGGATGGAAAAAGAGGGTACCAAAGCAAATTAGTGAATGTGAAAATTGCAGGTTTTGTTGATTATTATTTTCTTGTCTTGTTAAGTACTCTTTTCAATGTGAAAATGAGACATAGCAAAGCATTAAAATTATAAGCAGAATTCTAAATAAAGTATACAAGTATATACTCGTACATACATAGGTAAACATATAGTAAGTGTACAGATAAGTATATCTACGTAAGCGTTAATCAGTAGAAATATCGTATGGTGTTTTTGCATTAAACAAATTTAAGAAAATATAAAAACAATATTTGTGTAAAAATTAAAATAAATCAAATATTTGAATTTAGTCAACAAAATTAACTACTAAAATGAGCTCCTCAGTTATTCTTAAAAGCGATTTAATTAGTATAAAAAACTCCCTTTCGTACGATCCTAAAGTTTTGAGCATTAGGCGCATTATTGAAGAGAAGGTGAGAGGGGTAGTCTCAGAATTTTCAAAAAACTGTTTCTTTTCGCATTTGTTTAAAGTATTTACAATAGCTAATAAATATTCTCTGAAAATTTTAAATAAACTAGGCAAAAACTAGTGACCACTATGGCACATTAAATTTAATGCGAACAATGAACACAAAGAATTCAAGAACCGTTCGTCTTCTTTGTTGAAACTGTAGAGCCGATAACAAAGATTTCGTTAAAGAATTACCAAGTGTCATTGAATTAAGGTACTAATTTTTCGTATCCTTAACGCTTCGGTTATTCGTCCGTCTTTCAGAATAGCATTATTTTGGACACAAACAGCAGATATAAAACGGACAATTTTCAATTTCGTATATTAGCAACTAGAAAGCAACCTGCGGCCCGTCAACAAAACAATACCAAAAGCCAACCGGCAAATATATAGTAATTATAAACGAGTGAGCATTAATTAGCGGCTGAAGATAAAAACAAGCGGCATTATAATAATAATTAATAAAAAAAAATATGTAAAACACTTCATAATCAATAGGAAACAATAATGAACGATTAATTTTATAGTTTGAGTATGTTATTGCAAGATCGACGGTCTTGAAGAATGATACTTGAGCGGTTTTGATTCAGATTAACACAAAATTTAAGAGACAAAGTCTAGTCTCAATCAGAATTTGAAATAAGCAGAGAAAAGTAGTTCGAGCAACTTTCGAAACATTTGAAAGAGCACACAACTGCTGTGAAAGTTTATAACATCGACATTAATAGTTAACCTGCTCTAGATTTGGTAAAGTAATAAATGTTATGAAAAATAGTGCAGAAATGTACATATATTGAAAAAGCGTTAGCGATGGCAAAATCCGAAAACATGAGTTTTTGTGTGTTCAAAAGTAAGATCCCTCAGGTTTTAACTTTGGCAACCGTAAATATCGCATAAAAACAAACGAAAAATTTTAGCCAAAAATCCCTTATTCGAATTTATAAAAAATAAAAAATTAAATAACTTTTGTTTTGCCGTGTGACCGCTTGTTGCAACTTTTAACGCTAACAGATTTGTATATGGTATGGTGTTGTATGAAAATGTGATGAAACCGTTGGTGATGAATATGAATTGAAGCTCTTTGCTAATACTTTTAAATCCGTATATAGGAGTATGTATGTACATATGTATTAATATAGGTGTGTTTGTAAGTTATTGAAAACATTTTACGAGTATGTACATATATGAAGTGAACCTACCTAAGGCGGCTGGTGTAGCCGGCAAAAGTACCACTTGACTGCGACTTGCATCGCGCGAATACTGCAAACCCACGGTGGCTGGAGACATGGAAATCACTGACTCAATGGGAAGCGCATCTAAGGAGCAAAATAAATATTATACATTTTGTTTGTTGTAATTGTCGATTGTGTATAATTAATCAAGTAATTTGTAAGATTATACTAAGTAAAAAATCATAACTCACTTTGATATTGCCAAAAGGTTGACGGTGCACGATTTACACTTTGCACACCAGCGGCGCTGAGCGCCAATTCCTCGGCGGTCGCTGACCCAGTCACTAAGTCACCGTTACCCGTAAAATAGATGTTGCTGCAGCCAGTACTAACACCACCTGAAAAATATGAGAAGAAAACATAAATATTTATTACACAAAACCATAAACAGAAGAATATAAAGAATAGAGCAGCAAAAAATTACGCGCCTAAAAGTTAACTAACACAACTGCTTAATGCTGACGCCCAAGCGCACGAAAGTAGTCTACAAAATTGTGAAAATTGCGGGAAATTTACTAAACTTTCACTTTCCACTCGTTAACTGCTGATAATTAATTCTGGGCGTAAGTGTCAAATAAAATAGAATGAAATAATTTCCTGTATAATTTTCTGTGATGGTTTGCAGGCACGGTTTTGAACGCACAACTTCCAACAGTCAACTGAAATTCTGCAAATTCACTACGCAATATTTTGCATACAGATGCATGTATATGTGTGTATGTGTGCAGAAGACATCCTGAGTGAGCGTGTGTGTGGCTGTGAGCAGCGTATTTGCGTTGACCTTGAACTATTTACCGGAGCTGCAGTTGTTGTTCCTGCCCGTAGATAATATGCACAAGTGTGCAATTTACAGATTTTGACTAGGTCCGATTGTTGTTGCTGTTCAATCTTTTTGATGAATTTGTTCTTTTTCTTCGTTTATTATGTGGGTGATTGGTCAACATTAACCATCCTCAGATTGTAGTTGCAGGGCAGGATTAAAAATAAATGCCTATAATAACATACTCGTATAATAGTACAACACAGACCCTTACAGGTGTTTAGGCCGAGCTTCACAGCGAAATTATGTAGGTATATAAATATATGATTATTGCATGTAAATAGCATGTAAATACAGATGTGGCTGAGTTTCATTGCATCTCCTAAGAGTGAACTTCTTCATGAAAGCGAAATATTATTATTTTAATTGATATTTTTGGCAACTGACCTGGCTAGCAATAGTCGAAGGATTACGCACAGACACACTTTAATTCACTTTGTATTTAGTGCAATTTATATGCTTATGAATGCGACTGTACTTTCGGGTGCTCTAAGGTTAGGCAGCTAGTAGGTGTATTGTATATGATAAATGAACATACCGCCGGTCGTAATGCAATTAAATGCCAGCAAATGAAGAGTTTCCATCATACAAAAAAAAATTGTGTGTATCCCTCTGGTCACACATACACATAATTACATGTATGCGGGAAATTGGTTGTTTTATTTTGTTATTTAATGTCTTAATTTTTCGAATCAAAATTAAAAATAATATAATATCGTAATTATCAACATCAAGCTTTTGAAACGAAAAACAATTAAACAAGAAAAAACGTTAACTTTGGCTGCCCCGAAGCTAGAATACCCTTCACAAATAAGTTTCCTTACAATAACTTAATTTTCATTGTTCAATTTCTATGGCAGCTATATGCTATAGTGGTCTGATCTAAAAAAAATGTTCGGTTACCTTGATTTTGATAGTTTAGTTTGTAAAACTAAAAAATTTGTTCGGATATTTTAACGTTACCTTGGACAATAATCCATGACAAATTTCGCGAAGATATCTTGTCAAATAAAAAAATTGTCCACATAAATACATCATTTTGATCGTATAGTTTGTATGGTAGCTACATATATGGTCCGATATCGGCGGCTCCTTGGGGAGAAAAGACTGCGCGCAAAATTTCACATCGAAATCTTAAAAACTGAGGGACTTGACATATATATATATATATATATGTATATTTTATAGGGCTTTCGACGTTTCCTACTAGGTGTCACAAATTTCGTGACAAACTTAACATACCCTGTTCGGATTATAAAAAGTACGGGATATTTTGTCGGCATGTTATTAAATTTTGTGTTTGAACGGATTTTCGAACATATGACCCATGGAATATCTCGCTGGTAAGACCAATCTCATAAAAAATAGTCGAAAGGAATCAAATGAATGACATATATGATTCGAGTCGAAATTCATTCTCCAAGAACAATTTTGCCCTTCAGCAATCGACATTGACGCGGAGAACGTAAAAAAAAGCGAGTCAGCGAATCATTTGTCTGTAGTGCTCTCCATTGACGGTAACTTTGTGAATGCAAGAGAACTTGAAGCATCTCCTAAACATTTTTAACACTCCAAATAGGCGTTAAGCCAGAAATGTGCCGCACAGCATGTAAGTTTTGGTATTAAATTTTCAGCTTTGCGGTCTTGCACGCTAACAAACCAAGGTATCCTGAATAAAAATGTCAATATATATGTCTACTTGAACAGCTATGAATATACATATATACTATGAAACTGTATACGCCTAAAAGCACCCTACATAATTATGGTGTTATTACTTTACGATACGCTTCAGGAAATTGAAGGCTCGATGAAATGGCGATTCATTATTTTACCGTTTGCATCAATTACGGCAATAGCTATTTTCCAAACAGGGAGAAGACTCAGAAAGCTTATCTCACCCAAGCAACTGCGCAATTCGAGTGAAAATATTCAACTGTTGGATCTAAATATTTTGTTGTTGGTGGCTATAACAAATCAGAACCACAATGGCCAACATGCCAAATTCCCCTATCAGATGTTTTTTGTTAATATCCAAGTGAATAAGACCGGCTCCTATGTATGCCTTTTCTGGTTGTCCAAAAACGTGTATACTTTAATACTGCAGATATATGAAATATATATATATGTACATATGTATACGTATATACATATGTATAATGTGCGAAATTTCACAAGTTTCTAAAAGATATGTACGTACAACATTTTATAAATGAAAAACAAAAACAACAATTAATGTATGCATTCGCCTTATACATGTCTTTAGAGTACGTAAAATACGACACAGTAGGGGGTATAATAAACATATATAAATAATAGCAAAAAATTAAGCACAGATTGTCCAAAAATGCAAAATTATAAATAAATAAAACAATTATAAGAAAAAGTAAGTGAGTAAGTAAGCTGCAAGCGAATTAAATGCCCTTTGATTCCACTGATTTGTAGTCTTCAATTGCGTTAGAAACCTGCTCATTTTGGCAGTCATGTAGATTTATAATAAGTCTATTTAAATTCAATGATAAATCAATGCAAATTTTTTCAAGGTATTTGCGTATACATACATATGGTACATATGTGCATACATAGGTATATATATATATAATATATTGTACATTATAGAAATTTTTATAAAGAATAGTCACAGCGAATGAAAAAAAAAATATAATAATTACGATTGTGCTCGATCATCAAACGTCACTAGCAATTAGTTGTATGTATGTATTGTCGTATATCCACGTACCTAAGTGTATTCTTATATTTGCGGTTAAGAGGTTTTGAAGTTGGGGCAACCAATTTATGTACTCTATCTTGGGTCTTGGCAAGGCGCGATATTACTCGCTGTATGTAATTGTTTTTGTAATTAGCCGTTCGAGTTTTCAAACAAAAGTAAGCTGCCCATTTAAATACATACACATGTTTATACACTTATGGGCAAAATAATAGATACACATAAGAAACATTTACTATTAACCGCATTTTAATATTTATTAAATTAATTAGGGTGAAATATTTAGAGATATCGTCACAAAATGTATATGAAATATAGCGAAGTTGTTGCTCGGCGGCACCCTTTCTTGTTGTTTCCTTAAGATATCACACACAATCACCAATATATACGATATAAAATCAATTGAACACACCCAATCACGATTAGGTGAAGTTATGGATCGTTATCCCCCATTTTTCGTACAACTCACTGCTAAGAATAAAATTTTAATCCAATTTAATTGTGAGAAATACCTCATATACCATCTGACAAATGCAAGCACACCAACGCTTAATCCAATTTTCCGCAAACTTGTTACAAGCTCCGGCTGGGATGGCCTTCAATGCCGTCAGCGATTTTTTATTTTTTTTGTTTCGGCACAATTTTAGAGCGCCATTCGCTTAATTGTTGAAAAGAATCGACGTAATATTCATAAGCCCACGTCGCGTCAATAGTAATGCAACAGCGCAACAGTTTGAAGGGACCTCAACTACGTTGTCAAGCATCTCCTTTGCGCCCTTTACTCGACGTCGTTTTTTCAGGTATTTTCGTACGAGTTCAGCTTTAACACTCTTCACACCCAAAACATTAAGCAAAATGTGTTGAGTCGATCTATGATATGTAGAATATCTCTGATATCTCTCTGATGCCAACACGACAATTTTCAAGCACTGTTTCTTTAACTCTTTCACTGCTTATTGTCATTAACAGAGGAGGATGGACGGCTCTTAACGACAACTTTTCGAACACTTCACGACTTCCACTTAAACTCGTTGTTAAATATTCTTTTCAAGAATAAAAATTCGTCAGAAAAACTTTTTGCGTCGTAAACAAACAGCTGTTAAACATACAATTATTGACATATGGAGCACGAACTTCACACGAATACAAAAGGAGATTGTACCAATCTAGGAAAAAAAATGTAATCAAATCGGTTTTCGCGGGCATTTAATTGCACCAGTCCGGGTCAAATTTGATCAGACATGTATATCATTTCTGCGCTTTCTAAAGCCTTCCTTCTTTAATATATTGTCAAATTCAGATTTGTCAGTAGGTCGAGTTTTCGGCGCCGTTATTTCGGTAGTAAGCAATCGGAGCCAAGGTTTTCATTGATTTGTGACACGGATAATCGATCTTATTGGTTTCACTTAAGTGGATAGATTTTTAAAATCCACCGAACAACAAATTTCTCAACACCCCAGAAGTTGCAAGTTTTTACAAGAAAATACCATAATTATACTAAGAAATCGAGGGGCATCTATTTAGTTAAAAATTCTTGGTTGAATAAGTTTTATCTTAAAGGGAGCAGGGGGATCCACCCTCATCATTGAGAATGAAAATGTATTAATAAGTATAAATAAGAAAAACATTGCATGATTTTGTGCAGATACATATATTTATATGTATAAAATTCCAAAATATACTGCCCACCCATAGTTATAACTATAATATGGCTGCATATTGTAGAAACGTTTTAAGACGGAGGAATATACAGTACAATTATTTGTCCTCTGCACTAAAAGATAATTGAGATTCTTTGTTGGTCCCCTTATTTTTGATCATACGAGAAAGCTCTTATATACTTTATTTATCTATGCTCTTCAGAATTATTACGGCTCATTGGACATTTATGCAAGGAAAAGACTTTTCGTTATCGAAGAAAAAAGCTTATCAAGATATGATTGACATTTCAATAAAGCAGCGGGAACAATACATTTACTCTCGAATTCACTCTATTAATAGCATTAATCACCAACTTCACACAACAATCAAGCTTCCATCAGTGAAAACATGATTTTTCGTATTTTCAATACACTCGAAAGGAAATATCTAATCAAATATTTTGTATCGCATTACAAGAATTCGCCCACCATTAATTTACGAGCTCATTAGTACGCATTTTAGGAAAATTGGACGTAAGAAAGACATTAATGCAATTTTTAATTTCATTCAAGCACTCCATGTGCCTACCACCAAAGGTATTACAAATAAAATATTATGCACGAAAAGAGTGCTACACGAAGGGGGAGAAGTCGAAAACATGTCTCAGCATCAAGTGGGTATGTTTCCATATGGTCGCACCGCACCTCAGCATCATACTTACGACCATGGCAATGGCAATGTTGCGTGTTAGGAATGTAAGTAGAATATGAAGTAGAAGCAAAAGAAAGTGGAAATATGTACATGGTACACAAAGCGAACGCAGCATTCATCCCTTTTGTGTGCTTCCAAATACGCCCGGCAAATTCACTCACGCTGTGTGTTGCATCAATTGCGAACGATTGCTCGCTATTATTTTGTTGACATACCCACCTTGCGAAACAGTAACGAGAATACTCAATGAGCATGCCAGCGGCAATGATGGCGTTGGTGGCGGGCATATAAAGGAAAAGGCAAAACACAAAACAACTTTGGCGAACAACATTGTAAATACACCCCCTGTGCAAATAGTAACGGCGATACCATATGATTTTTTTTTAATAAGAAATATGTTATGTTAAAATGTGAGGATGATGGGTAAAGTAAGGGAATCCTAGACTTTCACTTACTTGCTTAGGGATGAAGTCAACGAACGACGCTGGCGGGGGTGGTGTGCACATGTTCTGCTTCGGCACATGCAAGTATACTTGGAAAGGAAAGAAATGACGCAAAGCGCACCACAAAAGAAAGAGCATACACCGAAACATACATACATATATTTACGCCGTGGAAGAAAGGAGCTGAGCAACTGAAAATGCAATTTTACTTATGCTCACAAAAACGGTACATATCCATTATATCTTCGACTTCTTGCTTCAACAATCAGATGTCTGGGGAGCGAAACGGCTCTTAGGTGGGCGAACGGGTAAAATTTGGAAGCGCAATTTCAATGAAAGTCCTTACAATAGAGCAGCAGAATAACTTGCTATTGATCACACGCTGCTCAGTCAAAGAAATGTATGTACTTAGTCTGGCCACAGGCGCTTTTCCCACCCACAATTTAAATTAATTCTTTATTCATTATTTTAAAGCATCTACTCAAAATCGTTTATCAACTCACTTTGATCGCCTTCGAGCATATATTTACATATTACAAAACCTCTCTAGTGCATTGGGTGAGCGACTATCACTTAATACGTCGTGTGTTCAAATTACAACCGAGGAAAATTCTAACATATTATGTATATATTGTAATATGTTATTATATTCCTCAGAAGATAAAGATCATCATGGAAATTAAAAAGCCGACGGCTTTACGTTGTAAATATCACACAACACAAATCGAACAGTTGGTGAAGACGTCAGTACCAATTAAGAATGCTAGTGCGTGCATAAGTATGTATGTACATATATACATACATACATATGTATGTATATGTATAATCTCTTTACAAGTACGCATAAGTCCACAACTATATTGAGTGCTAACGAAGGAATTCCCATGACAAATTTATATAATCTGATTAGTGCTTTAAATCAACACGGTAATGAGACATATTAAACGACATGCTTATAAACCCGTGTCTCTTCATCTCTTTGATCTACCAAAATGTAACCCCAAACAACTAAATATTTATCCATTCATCAAAACTACCACCAATAAAACCAACTATGCAGCATTGTCCACCTCTTCGCTTTCTGTATCCACCATCCGGCCAAACCCTCACTCCATTTCCGTTCCATTCAACCACCATTATTCATTTATGCGTAGGCCTTATGTCGCAGAGATTGTAGTCGAAATTAATAATAAAAGTTAAAGTATACATTTTTTGACTAAATCAAAAACAAGAAGAGGGTAGTACATACACACGTACATAAATTTGTTGTAGTGAATTTTGTGTATGGGGGGGAGTCAACTGTGAGAAGGCCACTTGAAGTGATAAAATAAAAATAAATGTACGACAGTGCATAGCACAGCAGTGATCACAAAAATAGCATAATCTGATCATGATCTTTTAATATCGACTTTGAAAAATACGAAATAATTAGTTATATTATACTATCACTTTTTTCATATAAACCGATCAGACTAAATTTATATTGTTTAAACTAACTTAATACACCAAAGAAATCGCTATCGCTTTTCCTGGTATTTCTTTTTAAACAATTTTGCACACGTGAGGCACTTTAATTGTGCAAACCCCCATTAATTTTGAGTTGAAGTTCGTAAGGGATGTATGAGTTGAAATTAACCGAGATAACTTCGTTTTCGTTTATGTAAGTTCAATTTGAAGCCCTCCGCAAACTTATTGTAATTTTAGCTAAAATCGCTCTACGAATAAGTATCCAGCTGACGAGAGATTATAACTTAACTAATAGAAATACGACGTGTGTTCGGAAACTAACGGGAAGAAGGAGAATTTCACGTGCTTGGAGTGTCAAATACCCCAAAATACATTTTTTGTTATGTTCAGGTTGTTGTTGTTGTAACGGTGATAAGTTATAATTTAGTTGTCGTCGAGGTCATCTAACGGAGGGAGTTGGGTTCGTTGGGCATGCAAAGAGGTGGTTAGGGTCATGCGGAGACTCATTCCACGCAAGACAGCTGCTAAAGATAGACGTGTTTTATAAGCTTGGCGATTTTCATTTGGATACTAGTAAAAAAAGATTTTCGACTGGAAATTTATAAAAGAAAAGCTCATAAAATACGTTTTATTGAAATATAACATACATAGGTTTTCGAAATTCGTATCGCTGTTTAATTCGATGTATCCCTACTATTCAAAACAAAACTGAGATTATAAATATATCTTTTATTTTGTTTCATGTTTCCTGATTTTTGTACAAAATCATTGATAGTTTCATGAACTGTGGTCACAAATATATTCAAAATCGACAACAAACACAACAAAACCACTGCAGATGTAGTATTACATAAATATTGTTTAGTAAATAGAAATATTACAGTAACTATTTGACACATTTGAGCTTAATACAGTTTATTACTTATTATTATTAATATAAGCATAACTTATATTTTTTTGATTAGAGTAATTCGTTTGGAAAGTTTTGTTTGTAATTTCCAGTTATTCTATTTATGGCATCACCACTGTAGTATATCAAAATGCAAGTATTGTAAGGAACCCTCATTTAAGAGACGACGACTACAAATTGTTGACATTTTTATGCGTTTCTATGCAAAAGTCAGCCCGCATAACTAAAACCCCTTAACCCTTTCATGTCGTTTAAAATTTTTTAAGTATATTGAATAAACCAACAAAATTAAAAAGAGAAGTGTATACGCTTTATTAGCGCTTCACTAAGATTAATAATTGATATACATATATATGTATTTTAAAATAAATATTTAACAACCTATCGGGTTTTTAATAACCAAAATACATTTTTACAATATCTTGAAGTTCTTTGAAATATTTTTGTTTGTTTTATAGACCATAAGCATAAATCTAATGAAATGTCCAAAAATACTAAAATTCATATTTTATAGCAGCAAGAGTTATAACTTAACAAATCAGAAACTCATTCTTGCAAGTGTTTGTCAAAACTCACCTAAATCCGCTACGCGTATACCAAAGCAATTCATGTCCTTATTAAGCGTTTGTTGCATTGGAATCGGTGCAGCATTAGAGAGTGTTCCCGCCGTTTCTTGTGGTCGTTTACGCGCCACGGCAATACCAATAGGCACCGTGTTATCTATAAACAAAGAACCAAAAATAGCAAGTTAAGTGGTTAACTTATCAAACAATATCGTTAAAAAAGTGAAACAAAAAACAAAAAACTTCGAAAAAGAAATAAAAATTTATGTTTCATTCATACATACACACTGTTAGCATAGATAACTGAATCAATTTGAATAATGTAATGCAGGTTTTAATTTTTTTTCACTATAAATTAACATACTTGTGTTAGACATTGTTGGCGCTGCGGCAAGTGTATTCACAGTTGGTGTTTTATCCATTTCATTCACCTTCGGTGAGGAAGCCTCAATCTTCACTAGCGTTGTTAGCGTAGACGACGATGACATCGTTTTGGAAGCTGCTGATATGGAAGCCGAGCAACTGGATGTTGATGAGGCTACACCAACACCCATGCCAACTCCAATACCAATGCCACTGCCACCTGTCGATGATGTCGACACGTGATGCTGCTGGTGATGCTGTTGCTGTTGTGTTTGATGGCAATTAGCAGAGGTAACCTCCGATACTTGGCAAGGTTCGCGTTTAATTTGTACGAATGTATAACTGGTTGAAGTGGAATTAGTTTGTTGATGGTGGTGATGCTGCTGTTGTTGATGTGGATGATGATGATGGCCAGCATTTGCACCACTTAATGGTGATGTAGTGGTTGTGACAAAATGTGGACCACCAGCAAGACTAAAAGGTTCTAAATGCAACGGCGCTCCATTTGCCGTCGCCGTGGAGGGTAGCAAAAACGTTGTAGTAGCCGCAGCAGTGCTACGTTCAAAATGCTCTGTGGCAGCCGCGACGGCAACCGAGGATCCCAACAAATCCGTAGCGGCGGTAGTGCTATGACCATTGAATGTTGCCATTTAATTGCGAGCACAAACAATATTTCTATAATTACGTATTATTTTGTTGATTTCAAACTTCTAACTTTTACGGTTGCTTGTAAAATCAACAAACTGACAACAACGTGCTTGCTTTCTTGACTTGCCGTCGCAAAATTTCGTTTTGTTAAATTTCTTACTGCTTTTTCTAATGTGGGAATTTTTACCGAGGACTGCATCGCCAGCGACTGAATTGCGACGCCATTTCACTGAAAACATTTTCTAAATGCAGATTTTTTTTGCACTAAACTTAATATGTTTTAAAAGTTTGATTACTATTCTCGTTTTTGCTACATTTTCGCATAACTTTTCACACTCATGTCTTCAGTTAAGCACTTTCATAAAAAATATATATATTTAATTCACAGATCTGATTCGTTGTGGCGCTTTATAGCATTTCGATTTATTAATTAGTTGGAATTTCACACATACATACATACAAACACATACAAAATGACATAATCCCGCCTCTGTGGTTTAGCGATGCGGTGGCAAATGTGACGGTCGGTCGAAAGGCCCCCCCTCGGTGCAAATATATCTTTGGACCGTTTCCAATTCACTGGCCAGCAGCACTTTAAAATCTTTTCAAACACTTGTATTGTATGTATTTTCAAGTTGGTTTTAAATGATCACATATATCCTCTTAAAGTTTTTTATGTTTAAGTATGCGAAAAACACGCGCGCGCCTTTCAATTTCGCAAATTCGAGTTCCAGGAATTTAACTTTATTTTTTTTATTGCCGAATACAAAGCCGCGGCCAAAACTGGCTGGCTGACTATTTGGTTGGTTGGCTGGTTATTTAGCGAAATACACTCGTAGTTTTGCCGTCGCGAAATATGCGAAAATACAACGACGACAACGACCAACGATGATGGCAACAACGACGACAAAAAAGCAAGTTTTCACTTTTGCCTTTGCCGTATTCTCGGGTGCACAAACACTTAAACACGCCCAATCACACACATATACGGGACACGATACTGCACTGCACTAATGCCCAGCCACTTTACTGGCTCCTTTATCCGTTGAATTGACTTTGCGTGTTTTTATAATAATATAACTCTTTATTCATTTGTATTTTGCACTTATGCATTTTCTCTTATTTTCCCGCACAAACATTTTTCATTCGTTCATACGTTTATATGCCTTCAATTGAATAGTGGATTGTGCGATTATTTCGCATCTGTACGTCAAGCATTTCATTCACTCGCTATCGCTCACTTCTTCATCGTATTGCGTCAATTTCAATTGCTTCTTCGTTGCTACCTTTCTCAGGCAGATCCTCCACCTCCTCTACTAACAGGTATATATCTATTTATTTTTATTGCTATTTACTATCGCTTTGCTTTCTATTTCTCCTACTTTGTACGAGTTTCTAGCCACTTCTTTTGCTCGCTCTTCTTTTATCTTCACTAGTAATTTTTAACCATTTCCGTTTCTTCTACGTACATACTCCTTCACTATGAATAGTGGACTTCTCGACGTTTTATAACTTACTTATCTTTACATTTATTTCAATTCACCTATCATTTACACTTTGCATATGCAATTAATAAAATATTTCGAAAAAAATTCCACAAAAATTTAACCAAAAAAAATATATTTGTTATTTCTATTTGTTTTCATTCCCGATTCCGAATCTATACTGAATTCCGCGTTGTCGAAAGTTCAAACTATGTAGCCGACTGTACACTAACTCGGACGGCGTAAAGAGAATTGACGGCGGCTCGATAAACAGCTGAGCGAAATGTCAAAAGAGAATGACGTCAATTTCTTAAAATTCGACGGTGGAGTATCTACAAATTCAACTAGCATGATTATTTTTCTTTATTACTATTCAACTAAAAATTGAATTTTGTATTAAATGTTGTTTTCTTTTTTCGACATCCAAAATATATTCTATCAAGCTAGCATACCTCTGGCGAAATATTGTAAGATGTACGAAATATTTGATAACATCATTGAAACGTATATATTACATTAGCTAGATTAAGCAATAAGGTTGCTTATATTGTAAATAAATTTAATAATAAATCAAATCAATCAAATACTATACTTATATGATGCCTTACAAGGTCTGCTTAAATAAATACGCACCTGTGTGCGAATACCACCATAGCGTAAATATTTACGAACGGAAGAAAAAGTCAAAAGCGACAAACGCAAAACAGAATAATAAAAATATTACATTATATTTGAGTATTGTCTATATTTTGTTTTTACCTTATTCGCAAAATGCCGGTTTACAACACAAAATGAGATTTACCTTCCAAAATAACGAGTATCCGCATTGAACCGCTGTAATCAAGGATGAGGAAAGATTCAGAGCTCGGGTAATTTAGAATGAGCTGGTGCACCTTCTATGTACATATAAGTATGTGTTTTCCTTTTAAGAAGCTACTTATATTGAAAAAAAATGTAAAAAAATGATGTGTGTGACGACAGGAATAATACCATATGTTTGTATATTTTTTTACTTCTGGTAGCTAAATAATATCTTGTATTTTTATTGTAACTGTGACACAGCTTTAGTTCTGATAATTCTTAATATCTAATTGCAATGTTTCATTATTATTTCTCCTTACTACAACTCAATACTTCAGCAAGTATACAAAATTGCAGAATAATAATATGTATATGTGTATTAATACATTTAAACTAAATAATTTGAAAAAAAATATATATATATGGTCGAAAAGTTTATAATGCCTTAAAAATGTATAGTGTTGCTACTTTTCTTCATTCACATATAAATTCGGCGTAAATCTTTTGGCGTTGTAATCAAATTGCATTGTGGGCAAAGTTTTCGTGCACCCAACGAACGCAGCCAGCACTCTTCACAATGTACATGCCAGCATGCAACCGAAATAGCTGGATTTTTATAATCATCTAGACAAATCAGACATTTGAATTTATTCTGCGCTTGATTTTCAAATAGTCGTAATTTCATTTTTAACGATTCAATTATCTGCGGGTAGTTTTGTTGCTCATTGTCATTCAATTTATTTTTGGTGCGGTCTTGATGTTCTGTGTGTTCAACACCCTGGGAAATGTATGTCTCGGTATTTGTAGCTACCAATATATCAACGCTCGTGCGAGGCAGTTCTTCCGCGCTATTGTGTAAAACCGTTCCTTCAGAACAAGTTATTAGCCGTCGCATGTAGCTAGTTACGTCACCATCCGCACAGTTGCCATTTTGCTCAGCTATTGGTGGTATAACATCAGCCTCTACATACTGAGCCGGTCCATAAATTTGTGTGTCATCTTCATCTACATTTAAATCTTCCTCTTCTTCGTCACCACCCTGAGTGGAATTATGACTGCCACTACTTGCAGTATTTGTAACAGTTTGACCTATACCAATGGCGGCGTAACCACCTTGCAGCATGCTTGATACACGTATTCGCTTTTGCCCAGCCCATTCATATTCTTCGTACTCTTCTCCATCGTCGTCTTCGTTGCTTGAACTGCCTCCATCACGACCATTGCTTGTCCCATTACTTCGCCGTAAACATTGCTCAGCATGTTGTTGGATTTCCTCTAATGGGAAACTTGCATTACAAACAGGACATTGTTGATCAGTTACAGGTGCTGCTCGTTTACCAGTTCTTCGCTAAAGATGGATTTTTATTGCAATTATAATTTAAATTTATAATATTAAATAAACAAACCCTTATACGTGAATGACGATTTCGTTGAACTCGTTGAAATATTGTCCAAGGTTTTCGTCGGTCTTCACTATGTGCCAACGTATTACTGGCGCCTTGCTGTAACAATTCGGCGCTTGCTTCTCTAACCGCTTTCATTTGCAAATGTCTTAAACGCTCCATTTCCTGTTCGAAATGTGTCTTCACTTCCCAATGCTGCAGTTTGCATTCACACGTAGGACATTGCATGTACTCCTCAGCAACTCCACCAGACCGCAATCGACTAGCTGTTTCGGAAGTGGTCTCCATTTTTGTCTTTGCTGGTCAAAAAACTTTATGAAATTTCTTTTCGATTTTTCATAAATATTTCGATTTTAAACACCATTAAATATCTTTGATTTCAGAAACGTTTTTGATGCAAACAAAACGAAAAACAACTACACACATATGCACACAATAGAAATCATATAGAAATGTTTGATTTGTTGACGGCTGCGATTGGAACAACTGACAGCTGCTAGCAATTGACGGCATAAATTTCCAACAGCGGCGAAATTAAATTGCCACACTTAATTTAAAAAGATCATGTTATATATCGTTATTGAATTATAATTATTTCAACTAAACATCTCATACAAAAAACTAAATAATATTTGTTGTGTAATAAATAACTTAAACTTATCTCTTTATTTCTAATGTTAAACTAAAGTACATAAAATATCTCATTACCAGCATTTGCAATTATTTTAAAACCACTTTTTGCAAATGCAGCCCTTCACTTGATTTTTGAGGCGAATTCGAAGAAGAAACAGACAAAAAAGCAAAGTGAAAAATTTTCTCGAAGAAAACGAAGGCTATTGTTTATGTGCGATCGCGAGAGTAAAAAAGCGTAGATTTTTTATAATTTAATTTTTATTTACATTTGCATTTCACTTGACAAATTATTGGTCAACGTATGGATATATTTAAAATGTAAGGAAACAATAATTTCAATGAAATGTGAAAACGACATTTAGCAGCAACGATTTGGAAGAGCTTTGTCGCCATTTTGGTGTGTAAGTGTGTGTGAACTAATGTGTGTATCAAGGTAGGCAACGACGAAGTGGAAATCGAGCCTCAAATGCAAAACCAATTATAACAGAATTGGGCGCTTTCTGTGGGTGTTAAATATAAATAATTTTAAATCGCGAAATATATCTGGTGCCAAGTGAACTGATGAAACTATTTTGAGTAGCTAAATATTAATTGAATACTGATTTGTGTATACAATCGAGGATGTATAGCAGAGACGAAAGTGGGGATAAGTTGGCTCAGCAACAGTCGCAGCTGAAACAACAACAGCAATTAGTTTTCAGCAATAATGCAATTGCAAATATAAATATAAGTGGATTCAGTTCTTTCGACAGTGATTCTATAGCCGACTGCTCAGAATTTGATACAGAATCGGTTACTATGGATTACTTTAAAGAAAGGTATTTTTAAGAAAATAAATCTTCGAATAAATTTTCCATACTTTCAATACTTTGGCTACTTGATATTACTGTAAAACCGAACTATTAATATATATATACATGAATGCCTAAAATTACAAGCCAATATATATGTGCTGAGTTTATATTTTCGTTATTTATATACATTATGCGGCTCTCATCGCAATCTAAATTAACCTTTTCATTGTTTTGCTTCTTACTTGCGAGAAGTTTGCATTTTTAATTTGTGACACTTGCGTTGCAAAATTTTTGTTATTTTTATTGCTCCTTTATCTTAAGTTTTCCTTGTTGTTATTGTCAAAAGCAAGCATGAGCTTTCCTTTTGATTAACTTTGATAAATTAAGTTATTTGGTAAAACAAATAAAAAATATCTCACTCTAAATATAGCAAAAATATTCATGCCATATACATACCTATGTATGTACAAATACATTAATATGATTTTCTGAATAGTTATGCATTGTTTAGTAAGGTATATTTCTTGTAAGATATATTTTATATAGTTTAATTTGTAAGTTGTTGGGTCGTACAAATGTTCTATTTAGGGATTTAAGCACGTTTCACTTCCTTGTTTATATCATAACGTTTTATAAAGAAAATTTTCGAAAATATATGTTGGAAAGCTTCTAAATTCGTTGAAAAAAAATCATGCAATTTTAATTATGGATTGTATGAAATAAAATGAATTCCTATTTAAAGTACAATAACTATAGTTATAAAAAGGGAATAGTTTTAACGCGATTGTTAACAGATGTTGTATGAATATTCGAATAATTTTAATGAATTTTGACTGTTACATATGTACGTACATATAATTAGAAAGGTTTTTAAAAATATTGCTTCGTGTATAGATTTTTAATTGTTATGCTAAATCTGTCGAATTTTATGTGTGGGTGCTGAGACCATTTTCATTGCTGCATGATATGTCATACATATATGTATATATATATGTGTCGTCTATTTTAAATTGTATTTCCAATTTGAATCCTTACCCATACTAATCGAATGAATATGTTTTTCTAATTCTCTCTTCCCACATAATAAATAGATTTAATGCAGCTTAAAAGCAATTTATATGCATTTAAAATAAATACAAACATAATTCACAATACATTCTGACCAAAACCATTCGAGTGTACAAGGCGTTTTATAAAAATAAGGTGCAGTAATCTGTATTATCATCAGATAAATTAATACAAGTTTTATTATCCAGAAGTGGGTAAGCCAAAGTATCTCATGCGAACTTCCGTTGTGTTATTGAGCTTGCGTTGTTATTGTTGTTACAAGGGCGTACTAACTCCCTGCTACTAATAAAAGCAAAAATATATATATTCAAAGGTACGTATTATTTTTGCATATTTCCAGTGTTAAACATCTTGCCTATTTGCCTTCAAAAAATACCGTCACATTTATTTATATCTACATATGTATATATTTTAAAGGATAACGCTTAATATTTTTTTATGTTCAGTTCACAACGCCCTTCACCAACAAAAATGGCACCAACAACAACTATAGAAACCATCACAATCACAAGACCTCTTAAGGTTCGTATTAAATTATTCATATGTAATTATTATTATTTTTCGAAAAGTGCCAATTTTTTTCTTTTTATTATTAGGTTATTGCATTTATATGTGGTGTTATCGTTGTCATACTCATGATTATGGCATTGGCTTCCACGGATTGGTTAATGGCTGCCGGTTGGCGCCAAGGTCTTTTTGTGCATTGTATTGAGGAAGACGTTGAATCACCGCTGCCCTTTAATTTACATGATCCGCCTGGTTGTTATGCCAGTCGAGACGTCGGTAAGTTGCTGATTTGTTGATTGCATTTTGGATGGCACGATTTTAAAAAAATCACTTAATTTGTTTTTTTTTAGCATACATTAAGGCCACAGCTGCTCTTTGCATAATAACATTGATCACAGATGTAATTGCCACCATACTTACTGGATTGGGTTTGAGAACGCAAAACCATAATGTGAAATATAAATTTTACAGAATTGCTGTGCTGGTGATGTTATTATCATGTAAGTTTTGAATGCACAACTAAGAACTGAAAAAAAAAAATGTTAACTCGGTAATTTTGCAAATAGTGACTTCTCGAAATAAGGTGGGGGCATATAATGTATTGCTTACAAAAATCTTTCACTAAAAGATTTTAAACTATTAAATCGAAACTCGTTTAAATTATAAGACTAACAAAAAAAAAAAAAAATTAAAAAAAACAAGTAAGGAAGGGCTAAGTTCGGATGTAACCGACCATTTTATACTCTCGCAAAGTCAAATGGTATACTCGTTTGAGATTTCTTTGTGGATTGACTGATATTTTCGGTGGAAGGTCAACTATAGGCACTGGGGTCCACATATTTAGTACTTAGGGGTTTGAACAGTTTTGGATCGATTTAGACAATTTTTGGCCGCAAGGTGGCATACTTTAATTGCATTATTCACGCAAAGTTTTACCCCGATATAATCATTGTTACCTGATTTGCATAATGGAAAGTGAAAGAATCAGATGGAATTGAAAATGGTGTTACATGGGAAGTAAGCGTGGTTGTAGTCCGATTTCGCCCATTTTCGCACTATGACATAGAAACATGAAAAGAACGTTATGCTCCGAATTTGGTTGAAATCGGTTGAGCAGATCTCAAGATATGGGTTTTCACCTAAAAGTGGGCTGTGCCACGCCCACTGACTAATTTTGAACGCGGTTCCTATAAAGTCATCTTATACCATCTCAGAGATAAAATTTAATGTCTCTGGCGTGTTTAGTGCTTGATTTATCGCGCTTTTAGTAGTTTTTAACAGTACCGTTATATGGGGAGTGGGCGGAGTTGCCACCCGATTTCAACTATTTTCACACCGTCAATAGAAGTGCTAAAAACATTTGCTTCCAGTGAATTTTGTTATTATAGCATTAGCGGTTTAGGAGATATGCACATTAAACCTATTAGAGGCGGGACCACGCCCACTTTTAAAAAAAAATTTTTAACTGCAGATGCCCCTCCCTAATGTGATCCTGTGTACCAAATAACAGTCTTGTATCTTATTGCGGAGCCTAGTTATGGCAAGTTATTTGTTTTTGATTAATGGCGTTTTGTGGGCGTGGCAGTGGTCCGATTACGCCCATCTGCAATACCAACCGTCTCACGGTACCATGAAACATGTCTACCAAGTTTCATAAAGATATCTCAATTTTTACTCAAGTTAGAGCTTGCACGGACGGACGGACGGACAGACAGTCACCCGGATTTCAACTCGTCTCTTCATCCTGATCATTTATATATATATAACCCTATATCTAACTCGATTAATTTTAGGTGATACAAACAACCGTTAGGTGAACAAAACTATTATACTCTGTAGCAACAGGTTGCGAGAGTATAAAAAAATATATATATACAATAAATTGGAAATATAGTAATTTTAAAATAATAATATTATAAAATAATTTATTATTTTTAGTACTGGCTGTCTTGTCTGCACTTATAATATATCCAGTATGTTTTGCTGGAGAACTCAATTTGGGTAAATAATAATAATTATTATTACATACATATATGATTTACATATATTCACTTTTTTGCAGCGAATCGGCCAATTTGGGAATTTGGTTGGGCCTACGGTGTTGGATGGGGTGCAGCTATCTTCCTATTCGGTGCCGTTGTGCTACTGCTTTGCGATAAAGAGTCGGAGGAGATCTATTATAAGGAGAGAAAAATTGTACATGAAAACCAAATGCGCGCCTAGGCCAGGCCGCACGACCTGCCTGACGTCGTTCTTTAGATATTTAAGTAAATATGCGATTTCTACTGATATAATACTACTAACTACTACTATTACAACAACAACAAAAACTATTAATTCAACACAGCATACAATAAGAGATGAACAAAAGCAAAAAACGAAAGCCAAACAATTATATAACACATCAAGAAATCGAAGAACTTAAAAAAGACTTGTATAAAACTGTCTGTCATCATTGCCGATAACCAAAATACTATATTTATAATGTAAACAAAGTGAAAAGTAGAAGAACAACTTGAAACGAAGTCAACACTAAACATTCAAATTAATTACCAACACGTACACATACACACAAATATAAACCATAAAATTTCATTCATCAACGGAAAATATGGGCCACTTTTGTGCAACACGTGGATTTTTCAAATCTCAAGACTTTCGCGAAATAAGCAAACATAGAAAACCATGAAACAACAGGCAAGCAATATGTCTGTGCAATGTAAAAATACATAACTTCTAAAATCAAATATACACTACTTCTTCACAAAGCAGCAAAGGTGAAAACCCATAATCTAAAATATACAAACATACTCAAATACACACAAATACACTTACACATTCATACAATTGTCATGTATTTGGGTGAAAGCATTTTATAAAACCATTTTAACATACCTATTACAAACAACCAAATATTCATGTATTCATGGTGATCGTATTTAACCATTTAGTATTGTATACGTACATATATACCTACAAACATATATCTACATATATTTACATGTATATTCGACGTGCATAATCATTATACAAATACACATATATCCACACAAATTCCATTATTTTCATATACATAAGCACATACACATATATCTACATATCCTATATATGTAGATGTCCTTACCTATGAAACTTTGCTGACAAAAACCATTAACCTAAAAGCCTAAACATTTCCTCAACAATATTTTATTTATTGTTTCCACAACAACATCGATGTAAACTCCGTAAAAAAATATTTAAAAAAAAAATTATGTAAATTAATATGAATCGTACGATGTATGTAAGAAATTCAAACTAAATATAAGCGTAATAAAATTGTAGAAAACAAGCTAACCACGTTAAAGAGACAAACTAAAACGCATTATAAAAAAGAAACAAACTCAAACAATTAAATGCATATAAGCATAATGATGTTGGAAATTAATATAAAATCACGCTCATGAACCTACCAATTTAAAAACGACTCCACAGATAAATACGTGCACCGAACCATAAAGTTACAAGCAAAGCAATACATGCATACATACATACACTTTAACACCAAAAACACCAACACTCATATATACATACATACCATCATACATAAATTCATACCAAAGCATTACTAGACAGCCATAGAAATTATGACAAACAAGGAAACTTTTTGTTTTTGGTTTTACAAACAAAAATAAATGAAAAAAAATACACATAACAAGACTTTGCCATAAAATAAGAGCAATATCATGCAGCTTCGTTCGTAGATATACATACATACATCAATTGATTGGCGACTGCTTAAGTGTTAGTCTGCCAATCAATCCGTGTTCAAAATGTACCTTAACGTTTCTTTATACACACATTTACATACTGATATATTTTATTATCGCTTTATTAAAACCGGCAATTTGTAGGTAGTTGCGTATATTTCGCCGCACTTTTACAAAAACTTGAAAAGTTCATTTTCGAATTGATAGTCGTATTTAATATTTGTGTTATTTGTTGTTTGAATATCTGTGGAAATTATATCGATATACCCGAACCCGATTTAACATTTTTTTCCTCTCAAGCTGTAAATGGAAACATTCTATGACTATGAAAATATATTGTTTAAGGAACAAAAAAAAAAGAACGCGAAAACGATTTAAAATATTAAATTTGTCAATGTATTCAAAAACAAAACACACAGTCCGCAGATATGTACATGTGAACGTTTAGAAATGTATAATTTAAGCAGTTGAAATGCAAAAGAGAAATATAAGCAAGCAGCGTATGTAAAATTCTATTGGCAATGTAAAATAGCGTTAAAAATCAAATTAACGTGTACACCCATTGTATTACACAAAACACATATACTCAAGTACATAAATTTATATTTAATTACTATTGTTTATTATGCTGTTCAGATTATTTTGTTTCATAACTCGAATTTGTATAGTTTTTTTTCTGTAATTATTAAGCAAATAATTATGTAATTATACTAATTATGTCTGATTTAATTAAACCTGTTGAATTGTTTTTGCCTACACATGGCCGCTACTATTGATATTTATACATATATTATCTAAAAAATTTGTCTGTTTACACAAATGTATGTTAAAAATAAATTTTTATGAAGCGAGAAAATATTTAAAGCAAGGAAAATGTTAATAACCGTAAATTTGAAGAACAAAACCTCTTTTGCCTTTTGTATATTTCTCGCAATGCAACAAGACATATTTGTACGACAGACATTTTACAAATATTTATTACTGTTATAACGTTAAATGCAAAGAAAACATATCAGCAAAAACAAAAAACACAAAAAAAATATTTAAACTATACTTACTTTTAATTTATTCGTATAATTTGTACAATTTACCTGATTAGTTATTCTATATTTTTTAAGTATTTTCATCTTTACAAATGAAATGTCCTAACGCACTGACTAAAGACTTGTTACGAATGATTTTTTTGTTTGTAATATTTAAGCTTTATTTGCAATGTTGATATTCGTTAATACAATTTCGTCAATGAATTAGCTCCAAAATGTGTCCTTGCGGTACTCAAGATCTGCGCCATAGGCACGAATAATTGTTCTACTGTTAATTTAGCAGTATTTCTTCAAATAGCTTTGTGACATGAAAAACCAAAATTTAGTTTTTTCATCAACAATTGTTGTTAATAAATTGGCAGTAGTTTATTTAATATTGCAATTTTCGCGAACAACTGCTATTGGAACGTGGCGTAAATTATTTTTTGTTTCAATAATAATTTTTTTTTTTTTGCTATAGTAACAGTATTTATTTGTATTGCCAATAATTGCATTCTTTAAAGCTATTTTGTGCCACAACAACGAATATTAACATTGCGAATTCGAAATATATAACCGTAATACTTCTATACACTGGCCTATGACCCTAATTACTCTATACTATTTAAATATACTGTTTTTTGTTTATTTAAAAAAAATTTTGCTTTCCTGTAACATAAAGAAAGTTTAATAAAAATAAATATTTGTGTGATTTTTGTTTCGAATATGATTTTTAGTTTGATTTGAAAGTTAGGGAAAAAAGGTATTTATAAGGATTCATGATAATTTGATTTTTTCTCTTATATTTGCAAGTATTTATATTTTTTTATTTTTATACATACGCATCGAGTTATATGTATATGCTATACACTTCTTATATTTTATTTTAATTTTAAAAATAAATATATTTACTAACGCAATAATACACAATACATGCACACATATGCATACATACATATCTATAAAAGTAAAATTGTTTGAAACCATCACTAAATGTCTGCCAATAAAATTTATAACTGTCTATTAACTTGTACGCTCGCAAGCTGCTACTCCCACTTTAGAGTAAGTTTTGCTTTAAAAAATAAATATTTAATAATTGTTGGTAAATAAGCTAAACGTACATAATTATATTCCATTTGTTCAATTAAAGACTTTCTCATAAATCTCTTTTGCGAAAATTCGTTATTCTCCAGTCGAACTCAAACGCATAGGCAAAACTCTAAGTGAACATTTAGTGAGAACATCGTCAACAAAACAAAAAAAAACAAAAACACCAAGAACAACCACAATAATAGCGATCTAAAAGCAAACAAGTCAAAAACTTCATTAATTATGTAACTGAAATTAGCAAAGAACAAAAGAAAATGACAACACAATGCGAACCGATAACCAAAAACAACAACAGCAAACTAAAAAACCAAAACCAAACAAAATTGAACAAATCGTAGGCAGGAACGTGCGGTGGTAACTTAATTATAACTCAAACTAGTATTATGTAGGAATTCAAAAACTTAAAATAAAGCAAAGCAAAAACAAAATCGAATTAACTCAAATAATTTCAAACTGAACTAAATATATAAAACTAATATAAATAAAAAATAAAAACGAAAACTAATTTTAAGCTCAAGTAATCTTTTAATTGCTAATATTAAACAATTAACTAATTAAAATTAATAATTAAGCAGCAAAAATTAAAAATAATAATTTAAATACAATACATGCGGTACAAGATTAACGCAATTATGTATGCGCCGGTAATGGTAAAGAAAACAACAACGCTAAATCTTTAACAAACTACAACATACCGATTGGCTTGTGCGCCGTAAAGTGTGTTCTGCATATTTAGCGTCAGGGTGTGTCAGCCAAGTATTGCAGTACTTAAATATCAAAAATATTTACAATTATATACGGTTTGTTAAAACACAGGTAACATAAATTAAATTGCTAAAAACATACATACAGCTGCAAGCAATGAAATAGTAGTGAGCATTTGTTAAATTAATTTTGATATATATATATCACTACGTGAGATTGTTGCTGTGAAGTTGTGACTTAAAATAAAGCTCATACTACCAAATACTAAGATTAGGTATAGACAGTACTTGAAAAATATTTTTCAACGTTCATTTAAGATAACTTTTTTCCTTGCACTATTATTTTATTGCTCCACTTAATTTCCATGTAAAATAACGTTTAAGGCAATAAAGGCCTATGTGAACTAAATTCGTTTTATTTATAAACATAGTGCGGAAAGAAAGTTTTACATTTGCAATTCAACCAGCGACAAAACTATTTAAAATTGTTAACAATTGAAAAAGATTTAGAGTGTTGGCACCCACTACTGTTTCATTGCTCGAAGCTCGCAACACATTCGTATCTACATTTATATGAATAATGCTTAAATATATTTATGAGCATAGATTCTGATAATAAATATGTTTATACATAAATATGTATATATATTACAAACAACTGCATACATACATACATACAAATTTATATAGTACTATACCAAAATGCCTATATAAGGCAAATATGTGAAGGGTTGGTTCAACTTATATTTTACATATATTTAAATTTAGCAATACCAATTTTATTTTTTTTATTTATTTTGAGTATTGCTCACTACTTGTGGTTTCCAACTTTTCATATTATTGATAATATGAAAAACTTCCCATATAAATTCCATACAAATTCCTCGAAAATTGAATGAGAAGCTTGGTAACAGTGTAAACGCCATATTTTTCGTATTAATTATGACTAAGTTGTGTACATAATCGTGTAAAGCGGTTTATCGACGTTTCATTCCAAAAAGTGTGTGTCCACTGTTGGACCTATTTCTAGGATTTCTCTTAATGCGTAAACTTGATTTGATTGTCCAAAGTAGATTCAAAATCCGGAGAAAAAAATGCATACCCAGAACATGAAATTAAAGTCAAATACTATATAGCGATATTATATGTTGCAAATTGTTTTCTTTGAAAATAATCATTATTTATTTAAAATTAATATTTATTTAAATTACGACCACACAAAGGAGCAACGGCATAATATGATATTATAACTACTGCTCTAATAAACATATACACATACATATGTATATACATATATGATATCAGCAACAACAACAATTAACACTGCTAGTGATTTTTTAAATTAATAAATGGAAAATGTAAGAAAAAAGATGAGTAAAATGTAAGATTTTAAAGAAGTTGTAACTAATAAGAAGCAAAAAGTTACAAAAAATTAAGAGAGTAAAATCAAATTGAATTAATTGTACCCTTAAAATTTTTAGAAATCCTAAGAAGTTGCTATGAATGTAAATACTCATAGTTCGCTTATAAACTTATGACCGCAGATAAAAATTAGTTATTTGTTTAATTCTAAAATATTATGTATTTAAATGATTATATTAAACTAAACAAAAAATAATGATTTGATACCTTTGATATATGTATATTATAACTATATATATGTATAATATTTTAATTTCCAAACTAGACGCAGCGATAAAGCGTTAGTATCAAGTAAAATATTTTTTTTTAAAATAATAAATCATTTATATATATATTATATAATTTATATATTTTATATATATATATATATAATTTATCTAAATATTTTCCAATATAAATAAAAAATTTTAAATTTTTCTGCGGTTAAAATTGAATGATTTTTTTTTTAATAGAATATTAAGATTTTTTAATTGCACTTTTAAATAATTTCTAAAACCGCTGCATTTACAATTTATTCAATTAAATGTTTGTAAATAATTTTAATAATCATAGATGTATTTGAATGTATCTTTTATATATGTACATACAATACATACGTATCAATAATCACGAATAACTCCCATAATTTGTAGTTTTTTGTATTACCTGTAAACTCTCCACAAAAATACATACATACAAACATTTGTATTTGTATACTAAATACTAACTTAAATATAGTATACATATTCCTTACATTTTTTTTAACAATTTAAAGAAGAAACTCAAACAAATATAAAAATGTGTAATATTGTTTAAAAATAAACCGAATGTGTTTTCCAAGCATAAGCTATATTTTCCATCAATTTTACATAAGTTTATGTAATATACAGATATAATGTACCGACTGTAAAAAACTAGTTTCAACAACCAACTCCACACAAATCTCCACTTTTTTAAAGTAACCATAAATAATATTATAATAATATTGTGTAAATTTATTGTTAAATGCAAACATACGTATACGTACATATGTATATCTAACCATAAATTTGTAAACTTGCATACATAGGCACATACAAATTCATGTTGGTATTTGTGTTTGTATGTGTATATATATTTAGATAAAAATTTTAGCAAAAAAACAAAACATTTTAAATTGTTACATACCGAAAAGCTAACCATTTAAAGTCACGTACTTGCCACATATATATGTATGTACACGTAAACATTCTTACCACACATTAAGGCAAAATGGGGGCCGAAAAATTTCTGCTTTACCCTGTGAATTTTACCATACAAGTATTGTACGTCTATATGTAGTGAATACTTATACTCATGCACAAATGTAAACTGTGTGAAGGCGTATTACATACCATGCATTCATACATACATATACTACAGAAAATATACTTTCATCCAATGCAGAACAAATGGAAACTACAAATATACATACATATATGTATTAATATGTAATAATAACTACAAGTGAATAAAGTACAGCAATTATATACACACATATTATAACAAACGAAGAGCTGTTTCATTTAATAGCTATAATAAAATTAAAATATAAAGAATCACAAATTAAAATTCCATACGTTGTCTTAGCCGTGCGCAGCAGCAGATGCTAGGTTGCTGGAAAGACAGAGAGAGAGAGAGAGATGGCCTTGATTTGTAATGTTGACTGAAGTGCTGGTATATATTTATATATATTTACCGGGTTGATCAAATTGTTCCTTTAACAATTTTATAACATTTAGTCGAATGAATGAGCCTGTACTATATTTGATTTCAAATAAGTGCGATAAATTCCAACTAAGACCATAGCTGGTGATTGCAAATCGAAGAACAAATCTAAAAATCGTTATTATAAGTTATGAAATGCTATCAAATACTAACTTTACGCAATTATAATTTATTTATTTTATTATACCATAAACGGAGTGTATTAAGTATGCCACGATGTTTGTTACATCCAAAATGAGACTCGAAAACGGATCACTACAGCATATACATATGCACATACAGCTGTGTTCATAAAAATAGCAGTGCTCATGAGCCGCAACTTTAAACTTAATTTTATATATCAAAAAATAAATGAATGTTCACAAATTTAATTTTGTTTTAACTTTGTGCCTATTTTAAGCAAAAACAAATCAATTTATTATTCAAAATGTTGTTAATTTTTTTTACATTATTAATTTAAACAGAAAAGTGCTGTTTACAGCTGTTCATAAAAATAGCAGTGAGTAATGAAAACAGTGCAATTAGTTGAAAAAAACATTGTTGAACTCCAAAAAACTATTTTAATTTGTTTGCTTGGGTTAGTACTTAGTCGTGTACCCATTATTTTTTATTACGGCCTGGCATCTGCGAGGCATAGAATCCACCAAGTCCTGGCAGCGCTTGACAGGGATCCGCTCCCATGATTTTTGAATAACCTCCCAAAGCTGTGATCGAGATGTTGGATTTGCATTTGGAACATATCGTTTAACATCTCCCCATAGGTTTTCAATTGGATTTAAATCCTGAGACTGCGCAGGCCATCACATAAGATCGATCCGCTTTGATGCCATCCAGCTTTTGACTACTTTGCTTGTATGTTTGGGGTCGTTATCTTGTTGAAACGTCCATTTTAGTGGCATTTCCCAATTGGCATAAGGAAACATAACATTTTCTAATATGTTAACATATACAGATCGATCCATGATCCCATCAATCATGAATATAGGGCCCACTCCATTGTAAGAAAAACATGCCCATACCATAATACTCAATCCGCCGTGTTTAACTGTCTTCAAAGAGTACCTATGATCGTACTCTGTGTTAGGTGGACGTCTGACATATTGTCTGGAGCCCTTTCTACCAAATAACACAATTTTACTTTCGTCACTCCATAAAATATTTCGCCACTTTGTAATGGGCCAATTAAGGTGACTTTTGGCGAACTCCAAACGTGCTTTGACATGTCTGGTGGCTAACAGTGGAACTTTTCGTAGATGGCTTTAAGACGTCGCCGAATAGTAACGCCACTAAAATTCAAGCTTAAGTCATTTTTTATCTTGCTGGACGATGCAAAAGACTGCGCCCTGCTATTTCGCACAATAGATCGGTCCTCATGAGGCGTGTTTTTACGGTGGATACCACGATTTCGGGCATTTCTTTAAAGTTTAAAGCATTATGAATCATTTTAGCAGAACATCCACATATTTCTTGGATGTCTTTATATGTTTTTCCCAGGTTTCTTAGTTGCACTATAATATTTCTTTTTTCAGGAGTACAACGTTTGCCTCTGCCCACTAAGTTAAAAAATATAAATTTATTTTTGTGTTTTCTAATGTTAATAATAGTCACTAACACAAAACCACTTACTTTTTATCAATTAAACGTCTTAACAAAATTTTTTTGGCTGCTATTTTAATGCACAGCCAAAGACTGGTGCTTCTAGCAAAAAGAGTTGTTCATTTGCTTAAATCTTGCAAATCTAACGGGATTTTTTCGTTTCTTCCATATACACATTTCATTCTACAACAACAATGCGTAGACGATGGAATAATCGTAACGGAACTTGAAAAAAAATAACATTTCTTGACACGATTTTTTGTGAACATAGCTGTATGTATATAGCTGCCATCAAGGCTGGCCGATCAAAATCAAGTTCATGTATGGAAAACTTTTTCATTTGACGCGAAGTTTTGCATATATTATTGTTCAAAGCAATGCTACAATATTCGAATAAAGTGTTTAGATCGGACCACTATAGCATATAGCTGCCATACAAATTGGCCGTTCAAAATATACATAAATGTATGTCCGCATATGCTATAAGAAATGCACCTGTGAAAGGACGGAAGCTAAAGCTTTTTCCGTGTTTTTTATTTTTAAATGCTTACCCATAAATCAAATTGAATTAAAGAAAATTATTTTATTTTTTATTTTAATATTTAAAAAGCATTTACTGAATGCTTGTATAATGAATATTTTATTTATTTACAATTGTAACCATTTGTGTATGTGTATGCATATGTGTACAGACCATATACATACTATGTATGCGTGCTGAGCTCATGAATTTCATAGAAGTTTTTAATATGTATGTATGTTTAAATTTCTATAATTGCACGATTAGTAGAAATGACTTCGAGAGTTCTTGGTTTCTGCTTACTTACGTATTAGAAAGTTTTCATTATACAGGTTTTAAATAACGTAATACTAACGGTTTGCTTACTTTCAGCAATTTGTATTTATAAATTGATATATATGTTTCAACATGTTAAAACAGCTTAACTCGACCTAAAATAAATAGTGACTCGTTTTCTAGTATGAATCTGCAATTAGCAAAGTAGTAAAAAAGTAAAGCTTCCGGTGCTAAGTAATAGTTTAGGTTAAAATACAATGCCGTGTTGCGATAATTGGGCTTCAAAACTCAAATTGCGCGATTAAGTCGACTTAAACTATTTTAACATATTGCAATAGATATATGTATAATATGTCTTTTCCACATACATAATATGAATCATAATAGTTTTTTTAAGCAAAATGTTAAATAGTTGAAAGTTGCAAAATAATTAGAATTTTTAAAATTTTTCTATAGTTAATAGTTAATTATCAGTATACAATGTAAATTTGTATTCATTTATGAAGTATTTGTGTGTCGAGCACTGCATGAAATAATTAAATAAAGTATATTATAATAAATTTTTTTCATCAATTATCACAATCAAATATACCACAATGCGAATGCGTTCGATAAATTCAATAGAAATATGCGGTGTAAAGTTTTATACTAACATGTTATCAGCGAGAAATCTTTTCTTTAAGCCATCGTTGCACAGCATTTAAAGAACAAAAGTTGTAAGCTTCATATACATATGTATGTATGTATGTATGCTTTCAACGAGTTGCAGCTTTAGTAGTAGACATCACCATTTTTCACTTTTGCATACGCTTCTAATTATCTATTTATAACATTTATTTCGCTTTTATGTTTAGAATGTTACAGTCTTACACCAAAAGAATCTCCATAAAAAAAAACCTAATAATTGCCAAATTTTTTGTACGAATATTTCGGTATTAAATTTTCTCTTTACAAATTTTACATTTATTGAACCTTTTACGATTTGGCAAATATGGAAATTGCTTTTTTTCTCGTTTCTAATTTTCTTAACAATTTTTATTATGTATACTTTTTGATGAGTGTGTAGCGTTATATACTTAGTGCTTGCAGTTTCGTAATATAATAATAAAGTGTATGCACAATTATAATATAGTTGGTTGCATGCGTTCAATAAAGAGTTCATGAATTATATATAATATATATACAAAATTAAATATACGGGTGAATACAAAAAATATATACGCTAAGCACAAAAATAAAAAACAATACATGTTGTAACTAAACCAATTCAAACAAAAAAAAAAAAACAAAGAATACTACGAAATACACAAATATCATTGTGTATTTACAGCTTGTTATAAATACGTAATCACAAATTACAAATCAAGATTCAAACGACTTTGAACTGACTTTCTGTGCAAATTTATAAAGTAAAAAGTAAACAAAAAAAAAACAAAAACGCTTTGCAAAATTTGTATAAATTCTAAAATCTAATTACTAGGATCTTCAAAACTTAAGTCAATGCATTATATCTGAGATTGCTATCTATAGTAGTATTGCCACTTCCAGCGCTAGTTGTGGCATTGTTTTCATTTTCCTCGTCAGTAACATTGGGCCTTTGCTCACTATTATCAAAGGCGCCACCAATGCGTCCACTGTGATCAAACTCCGGCTCCATGTCTGAGCTAAATTCCGAGTAGCGTCGTTGCCACGGCCACACTTCACGTATGCTGTCGATAAGACGCTGCTGAAATGTTTTGTACTCCATATCAACAGATTGTGTCTCGCCAAAATTGAAATCGGCCACTTCCACTGTGAAACTGTTATTAAAAATGTGTAGAAATTAATAATGATAAAAAGAAAGGAATATTGCAGTGTGCTAACAAATGTGTTTAAATTTCTTGACATTAATCGTCCTTTGCTTTAATTTCGCAATATAAACAAACTGAATGTATACTCACCGATTTCGCGATTGCAAATAATAAGAGACACCGAATACGATTAGAATAACAGCGATTAAAGTGAATGACACGGGCACCACCACAACAGACAATTGCGATTGCACTTTTGCTAAAAAATATATATAGAAATATTTCATATTTAAATAAACATTTGTTTTTATATTAATATTATCACATTATCAGCTTAGATTACAAGCGAGCGCTAATCACGTACCTTCGTATATATTAATGGTGACCTGATTCAGCTTCTCAGACACATCATTGCGTATGAAAAACAAAACTGTTTTGCTCTCGTAGAAAAAGCGCGTGTAATTGTACTCGCATTTCTCGAGTGGAAAGTAGTAACGGCAAGTCTCGTTGCCGGTGGCATTATATGGAGCTAATGCATGTAAAAAAGAAAGCAAATCAGCTTTATTACATTGTTAAATGTAAGGAATATTCACTTTCACTAACCGTTGACGACCTGAATGCACATCTCCAGCGACTGAGAGCCTTTGAAATTCACTTGTAGACGCATCATATCACCTCGTTGTAACCAATTTTGACCGGTAGCCTTGAAGTCCGAAATGGGAGCTATAATAAATAAATAATAAAAATATTTATTGAAAAAAAATGAGATGATCACACCTTTTGATTCCACGTAATGTTTAAACAGGCCGGTTAGATTTTTGGGACCATGCCCAATTAATTGCCCACTGACACAATTGTAGGGTGGTTCGCCATCCATCAGCATTGGCGACATAAGAATGGGCAAAGCGAGTTTTTTAGATGTTGCTTTTGTGGTAGTGTTCAAAGTAGCGGCATCGTGCATTTGATCAGTCACAGTTGTGTTGACAGTCAATGTTTGCTGCGCAAGTAGTGACGTTAATGGTATCGGTGCAGCTGCACCGCGACGTCGCCGTTGCCTTGGCGCCACAGTAGTGGCATTTACAGTTGGAATTTTCGTTGTTGTATCATTGTTCGGTTTATGGGTGGTGGTGGTAGTTGCAGGCGTGGTTGTAGGTTTTGGTGTTGTTGTTGTCGTCGTCGTTGTTGTAGTTATAGGTTCAGGTGGTTTCTCGAAACTCGCCACGACCTGTAAAATTTAAAGTGATGCAAACAAAAACAACACTTAATACAATTCAAGCAATATCTACGAAAATACACTTACCAAGGCTTCAATTTTATAATATTGATCAGGTTCAGTGTACTGCGCTACATAACTAAGTCCATTGATAACACCAATGTAAGTACAATTTCTGAACCAATAAGTGTGTACTTCGTAGGCCTTGTCCGCGATTAATTTGGCATCGTTTGGCCGCAACTGTATTGTATGATTGACCGGCTTTGAGCTGGAAACAAAATTTTTTCTTGGTTTGGTATCGTTTTGCAGTAGCAGCATATCGCCGCCGAGGGAGTCATCCAATTTGAAATCAATATGATTAGTTGCTATATTTATCCACAATATATAATTTTTATCGACTTTTAATGTGACCCTATAATCACCAGGTTTGCTTGTATTCATCGGATATGTTACGGACCAATTGCTGTAGGGATATTTTGTGTTGATTTTCTATAAATTGGAAAACGCAAGAACATAAGTGATATTTAAAATCAAAAATATCTGTTGGTAGAAAAAATACAAAAATATCCCTTTTTAGATATTAAAAAAAAAAACGTTTTTACTTAGAACACAATTTTATGTACATATGTATGCATGTACATTTACAAAATATTTATAAACTACTAGTTTTGCTTGTAATAAAGTAAAATTGATGATAATGTCAACAATTCAAAAATTGCTGTCTCCCTAGGTCTACAAAGCTCCATCAAGCTACTTAAAAAATGAATTACTATTTAAATAAAAAATTATTGGCTTATGAATGAGTTGTGTGCATGCACATATGTAATGCTTATAAAAGGTTTTACATATCAACCGACACGGAATTCATGAAAAAGAATTATATATATGTATGTATTAACATACATACCTTATAAATATATACACTGCATTATTGTTAAATTAATAGACATTTAATTTGCATAAAAATAGAAAAAATTAATGCAAATGTGGTTGAGAAGCAAATAAATTAAATTAATAAAACCAGAAAAATGTCAGTAAGAAAGTCAATTGAATTGCAAAATTTATATAGTATATTATATTTATATAGACAACCCATTTTTCGCCCTAATTCCTTGTAAAAACATTTATGCAAAAAATATTTTTATCTTTTATTTCGAAATTACTTGCAAATTATATACATATGTATATATTTGGAATGGAATTGCAACAATTATTCATTTAAAACAGCTGAATTAACTGAAGTTTGCAAAAATACGTCATTTCATATTAAAATGCATTTTATTGTTTCTTTAAAGCAAATATTAGCTTATAAAATGTTCATCAAAAGAGTGAAATCTTAAAAATGGTCGGAATGTTTTTAATGGATAAATGCATATATATACAGTATTAAAACAACGTTATAAATTAGTATAAATAAATAAAGATGAGTTTTTTTTATACTTAAATATGAAATTCTTCTTATTTGACTAATTGCATTATATGGAAGTCATTGTCTCACTATTTTATATAAATAGCAAATACATAAGTGCTAAACCATAAAACTCGAGTTAAAAATGTTCCTTCAAAGAGAAGATAAGAACCCTGCACTTTCCTCAATATTATTAAAAAATAAACATATATGTAAGTACAGACCTACCCTAGTACATAAAAATATAAAGAATTAAGCAAAAAATCAAAACAAAGCAGTTCTTGGCAGCATTAGTCATACCAAAACAGTTGAGAGACGACTTTTTTATATCTATATTTTATATTATTGGTAGTTAGTATTCAATAAAAATAACTTTGTGCTTGTTCTCGCCGTCTATGTATGCATGCATATAGTTACTAAAGTTTTTTTCCATATATACACATATATATCCTGAACTGCTGATGAGTTTATGCTTACCACATTATTAGCGGCTAGCGTATTATCCTCCCAATTGAACATGTAATCTCCGGTACTCGCGACTTGACCATCATCGTATAGCACAGCACTGAAATTTATAGTGCCACCAATAACTGACGATCCGGTGCTTTTTATTTCGACGTAATCAGCTTTTTAGAGAAGAAGAAAGTAATTATAACACTTGTTTCTTTTTTTTATATGATATATTGCAAATGTAATATTTAGTGGGCGGAAATCGATTCGTCTACAATAATTTTTATTGTGGTAAGCAAATCCCTATCATGTAAGGGTAGGTCATATTGAAATGTAATATTTTTTTAATGACTAAAAGAAATTTGTCATCTAGGATGCTGGGAAACTCCAAGTTTATTACCTGTCACCAATGTGCTCAATACGAATGATAACATCAGTACAAGATTAATGCACTGTTTTTGGCTCGGCATTTCCGTTCTCATTTTTAAACTTGCTTTATTATTGAATAAAAAATATACTATATAACTTTGCTATGTGTATAGGATATTATTATTATTTATTTTCACATTTATTACGTATGTTCCACAGTCTCTAACGCCAGCGCTAGTGACAATCACTTTTTGTTAATCACACAAGATTTCCTTAGTACACTTGTCACTCTCCTTTAGAGTATTTCACAAATAGTTTTGCTAATAATACAGCTACTCCACTGAAGTTTTACGCAGCTTTTCACTTAATGAATTTAATGAAGTCGTTAATATAAATTTGGTAAAGGTAATTTTTCCAAAAATGATTTTCACTCAAACTGCGTATAAATTGTACACTTTTGATCGTAGAACGAAAACACAATGTAAAATATGCGTCAATGATACCAGACCATGGACAAATTAGGAGTTGCCACATAATAATGTAGAAATATTGTAGATAAGAATTCAATTTCATAAAGTTTTTATAGCAATTTAGTTGATATTGTAATTTTAGTTTTTTGCATGTTTTTTAATTGTAGCCTCGCTTTAAATATATTTAAAATATCATATCTAAATTTTAATCAGACAAATTTTGAATGTTGTACTTTTATTATTAACGTGTCACGCTGTATTTGGTTATGACACTTTTCGATTAGATTTGCTGAGGTGTCAAATAAATGTCAAATAACTAAAAAGTTGGAAAGATTTTCGCCTTCGTGTGTTTTTATATTGATGTAGGGAAAAAGAGTCGAAAATATATTAGAATTGTTAAAAATGTCTAAAGATCCAAATCAAAAAGAAGCCATTATAAAAGCTGCATATGCGGATATAAATAAATTTGGGCAAAATGGGGAATACGATAAAGCAGTCAAGGCAGTAAATAGAAGTAAGAATTTGTTGTTGGTTTGTGTTTAAAAGCAGCACACACATTTCTTGAAACTAACCCAATATTTTTGTATGGTATATTCATTAGTTTTGGGCGTTGCACCAGACGACCAAACAGCTTTGCATTGCAAGGTCGTTTGCCTCATTCAATTATCCAAATTCGAAGAGGCATATAAATTCATAGAAAAAAATAAATTGTCCTCCAGTTTAGTATTGGAAAAAGCTTACAGTGAGTATCGATTGAACAAACCCGAGCAAGCATTAAAAACAATCGACAACGCTGGTATTAATCCATTGCCTGATAGTTTAAAAGAGCTGCGCACACAAGTACTTTATCGTCTGGAACGATATGAGGAGTGCTTTGATGCATATAAGGAAATCATCAAGAACACTAATGATGAATACGAAAATGAACGTCGTACTAATCTATGTGCTGTAGCTGCTAATTTGGCTATAGATAAGGTAACATATAAGTTTTTATTTCTAATCTCCGTTTTAACTTTTTAAAATCTACCAAAAATCTAGAATAGGGAAATACCAGAGCTACCCGAAGAGACGTACGAGCAGTATTACAATGCTGCTTGTATTGCGGCTAATCGTCAAAAGTACGCTGAAGCTGAGAAGAAATTGCGTGCCAGTGAAAAGCTTTGTCGTGAAACCCTAGAGGAGGACGGTGTTACTGAAGAAGAGATGCGTGAAGAACTGGAACCAATACGTGTGCAATTAGGATATTGCTTGCAAATGCAAGGCAAGTTCAAAGAAGCGGCAGTTATATACACTGAATGTTTACGCAATAAACCGAAAGACCCAGTTTTGGTAGCCGTAGCCAGCAATAATTCGGTGGTAATTAATAAAGATCAGAATGTATTTGATTCTAAAAAGAAAATACGTTCGGCCATGTCTGACGCATGCGAATCGAAATTAACTAGCCGTCAAAAGAAAGCAATTGCATTGAATAACTGTCTGCTTGCATTCCTTACCAACTCTAGTGATCAAGTGCAGCAACTATGTCAGAAGTTGGTGCAAAGCTATCCGGATTTAGAATTCCAAACGTTACTTATACAATGCTCTCAACTCACTAAGGATAAACGACAAAAGGAGGCCTTAGAGTTGCTTAATAAGTATGCAAAAGCGCATAAAGAAAATGCTTTCGCTTCCAAATTCGCTGTGGTCCAGTTATTACTTTCACAAGGTAGTCGTAAGGAGGCAATCGATGTGTTGCTTTCCCTTGGTGAGCAAATGTACAAGCCCGGTATCATATCTGCACTGGTAACACTCTATTTGGGCACAGACAATAAACCCGCCGCATCTGAATTGCTGAAATCTGCTGTTGAATGGTATCAAATGAACAATGTAAGTCAGTTATAAACTAAAAGTAATCTCTGACGATTTAATTACTAATCATGTTATTATTAACGTACAGGTTAGCAGTGGAGATTTGAGTGATATGTGGCGACAAGCCGCAGAGTTTCATTTGCGTGGGGGTGCTTCTGAAACTGCTGCCAGCTCACTCGAAGAATTACTCAAGCTTAATGCGAACGATATGAAAGTATTGGCCCAACTTGTTATTGCATATGCACAATTCAATCCAAAACGTGCCTTAGAGTTGAGTAAACGCTTACCGAAACTTGAAACTCTGACCACTGCCTCCGAAATCGATGCATTCGAGTCGGCTAATTGGGTTATGTCTACAAAAGCAGTTAAAAAATCCGCTAATGCCAAAATCGAACCATCGCCAAGTACACCGGTTGTAGAGAAAAAGAAGAATCGCAATAGGAAACGTAAAGGAAAACTGCCGAAGAACTACAATGCAGAAGTAGCACCAGACCCAGAGCGCTGGTTGCCTAAGTACGAACGCACTGGATTTCGTAAGAAGCGTGACCGTCGTGCAAAGGACATTATTAAGGGTTCACAGGGTATGGCTAGTGGTGCAGCTGAGCAATAGTAAGTCAAATGCATATTTTTTTTTAATTTTTGGTGAAAAAAATGTTATTGTTTCAGTGATATGTCGAATCGTGCAAATCTGGGGAAAAATTCGCCTGCCACACCAGTGTACCAAGAACCAACACCAGGGCCACGTCAACAACATCGCAAGGGTGGTCACAAAAAGAAGAAGGGCGGTCGCTTCTAAATACATTTATGCATTTGCTACGTTGGCAAGAAATATGCTTTTAACAATTTTGTAATGTGCACCTTATTTAATTATGTATTGATGAGTAAGCACTAGTTTAAATTAAATAAAATGCATTTGGGTTTAAAGTAGATTGTTTAATAATTTCTTTCAACTTTCTCTTCTCATTTATCAAGCAAAAAATTAATAGAATAAATTATTGCATTATTCATCGTCATCATCATTTCGTTTATTCGCACCTTCTTCATTGTTCGGTGTTGTTTGCACATCATCCCGTCGCGCATCATACGAATGTAAGGGTAGAGTCTCCAACCATTCCAACATGGAACGATCCTTATGCTCCGTTTCGTAAATATTAGCGTAGATATACCGTTCAATGAATTCTTTTATTTCAGCCTCTTGCTTAGCCCACGTTAACGGTTCATGTATACCATCACTGCCGTAACGTTCATTGTAGCGTTCATAGTGAACGGTATCTAACACTAAGCCCAAACCAGGCGCCATTGGTAAGTCTAAGCGCTCTTCGGCAAGTGCACGTTCCAGTGTAGCTGTAGTAGTATTGCCTCGTGCAATTGCTATCGCTAAACCGACCATTTTCCGAATTTGATGAAGCATAAAGCTTTGACCCTTAACTTTTAATGTGAGAAATTCTAAGCCTTGTATCGTAATAAATGGATCAGAGCAAGTAAACGACATGATGAATCGCTTCGCTGAAGGATCCAAAAAGTTTCTAGAAGAGAATCAAATATTTGTAATAAAATAAATAGTAAAGCTAGTAAAAACACTCACTTTCTGCATGTAAAATTGTGAAAGTTTTTTGTGCCCTCATATAACTGCAGTATATCCCTTATCTTTTGCAAGTGCGCAGCGTCAGTGCGATAGCTCTCGAAATCATGCTTCTCTGTGCTATCTGCAAATGCAATGGTTGGCAATGTGTATGTGTACGTACGCGCATTACATTGATCCTTGGCATTAAACCCTTTTGTAACACGCTCGACGCCAAAAATGCGTATTTCTTCTGGTAAATCTTCGTTTATAGATTTGACATCGATTGAATCGGCTGAAAAAAATTTGAAATATGCCTTTACACGATAATCACTGCTATTTCAAACAATTCTAGCTTATCACTTACGCAATTTTATCGAGCACACTTGTCGCGCTGCAGACACACCTTTATCAGTGCGTGCAGCTCGTTGAAAGCAAGCCGCTTGTGCCGCCTCAAAGCTTTCCTCCGTTATCCATTTGTGCTTTAGCATTGCCTTGAAAAGTTCCTCTTCAATCGTTTGCATACCGGGATTACGTTGCATTCCAAAATATTTAGCACCACAGTAACTCAATAGTATTACGCATTTTTTTCGTTTAACACGATCGGCCGGATCGAAGGCCGGTCGCTTTGTGTCTCCGGCCAGTTCGTCTTGCGTTTTCCAGTCAACCCATTTCCTGCGTTTTAATTCACGTTTCTGTCGTTTCGTATCCTTCAATTGTTCAGCTATTGCGGCACTTTCAACTTTATTTTGAGCCTGCTGCTGATCCAATTTGTCTAGCGCTTCTGACATAGCAGCGGCGAATCCTTTCGGTTGTTGTTGTAATGAAGTTGCTAATGAACGGCACACCACTGGCAGTGACAGCGTTGCGTTAGTGGTAGCTATCAGCTATTTAAGGTAAACAAAATTATTAGGTTAGTATTTTTTTATAAATTCACAGTCAATCCACCTGCCTTTGTGAAATTGACCGTCCGATTAACTATCAACATTACTTTTATATTAACTTCCTTAATCTCAGCAGTCGTTCTAATGTTCGGCACCCTTTAAATTATAGTGGTGGAACGTTAATCCATGTGTAGCAAATGTAAAAACATGTGTGATTGTGCTTTTTAGCTTAATAGTAATATATCGACATGTATTGTTCGATAGTTTTTGCCGCTATACGCAAAGAAGTTCTTCTAAGTTCTCTGCTATACGTACCGGCGTTCAAACTCTTATTATCACTAAGCGATAACAACCCTAATACGGCATTGTAATAAACAACCGCAGTCCATCCCACAAATAGATGGCGCTGAATGCCTTTGGTGACAATATCGATGGGCGAAAATCCACTCACGCATGCATATGTAGGTATTATGCATAAGTGTGTGTATGTGTGTAAATATGCATATGTATGCGCGCTAACAAAGTGGATTTGAATATATAACGCATTTCCGTTTTACATAATTTGCAATGGAGCATTTATTATTTTGACTACATATGAATGTTTTGAAAATATTAATAATTCATTTTATTTAAAAGCAAGTTCATATTTGTCTAGATATGCGTATATAGAGCGAAAATGGTGCAACATAAAAATTTACGTTAAATGCCACGTGTTTCTTTTTGTTTATAATATCTTCCGATGCATTCGCTAATTTTGTTTACATTTGTAAAGGTTCAAAGAATACCAAAGCAGATTGCGAAATAATCAGTAAATAAAAATAAAATGACATGCATAGAGAGCAACATGCAACCATTTGTTGTTGCTTAGTTCCCGCTTTAGCGCCATCAGACCTCAACTGTCAATTATAAATACAAGAATGCAAATCCAAAGCCGAAATGCACTCAAAGAAGCCATACAAAAATATTTATCACACCTGCCCATAAAATTACACGTTAAGTGCCAAATCAAACTATAATTTAGCTAGAAATAAATAATCCGCAAATATAAAAAAGCACTTCAGTAAAGAGCTGCTACAATGTGAACTTTTTGAACTCATATTCACATATTGGGTGTATTGAAGGAGACGAACTGCAGTGTATGTAAAATTAAGCAGTGATGATGTGTCAGCAACGATTTTCAAAAAAATTCAAAGTGCGTTCAATAATATCTACAATTTTAAAATACAAGTCAAAAACAACCATTTGGACAATATAGCAAACAAAAAAGTTTTAAATGCATGGCATTTGAAATATGATGTACATTTAGGAAATATTTATAACTATTATAATGTCGTCAAAAAGTGCTTAAGTCATATTATCGAATTTTTGTGTATAAATGTGTGTATGTATGTAATTGCATACTATAGCTTCAAATCGAGTACAAAAATATTATAACCTCTTAATTTAATATATTTACATAAATTACTAAACAACAAATATAAAATTTATGCTGCACATTTCTATATATAAAAATCGTACCGCATAGCGCTGTAATACATATTTATTATATAAATTAATGTGACAAATTAAATTTAATTGAGAACGTATGACGGTAGTTCTACAAAATGCGTACTGTATTCAAACAGTTGAATCAACGAAGATTTTTAGTAATTTTCGCAATTCATTTGTGTTTGTTGGAAAAATCAATATTGCTGTGCAATTGTATTCATGGTTTAAGGTGAGTAATAAGTTTTAAAATATTAATTTTTTTATATTTTTATCATAAGCACACAGTGGGGCACACACACGCGACGACATGTGATATATGTACATATACACATACAGAAGTATGTATGTGCGTCTGAGTTTAAAATTTGTGTGGTATTACATGGCTAACCTTAAACGTTGCTGCAAATGGTATTCAACGTAATTGATCACAAGTATCCTTAGCGTTGGAAAAAAAACTTATATGTATGTGGTTGATCTATTTATGTACATATACATATGTACTCGTACACTTACTTGATTGGTTATTCCTGCGGTCTCGAGTATTTTATTATAACTCTTTCACAATAGTTCGTAGAAAATTATGAAGAACATATGTTTCTACAAGAACTCGTAAAGAGTTGATACTGAATGTAAACAAGCCCAAATGAGAGAATGCTGATATGCTGCATGCTTCCGAATTTAACAATCTTAAATCATACTACATTTTTAATGATTGATATTAAAGCCCTTAACAATAAATGTAAACAAAATATTCACTTTAGTTCATCGATCATGTCACGGTAGAAACTCTAAGCATTCTAATAACGTAACAAAGCGAAACTGTTATTCTTCTACAAATGTAATGAATATTTATATTATATTTTACAGAAATGTCACAGAGAGCGCTGAATTAGTCACCGGTATTGAGTCGAGTTTATCATTGCCTGATATATTGCCAATACCATCGAAAAATTATGATAAAAATCGTGCACCAAAACTACTGGGACAGCCGACCGTTGTTTACTTTCATGTGACAGTATTATCGCTGGATTCCATCAACGAGGAATCGATGGTAATATATTGGCATTCATTTATAGAAGATGCGAAAAATTAATATAGCATTGTTCAACTTCTTGTAGACATATGTCACAGATGTATTCCTAGCACAAAGTTGGCGTGATCCTCGCCTGCGACTGCCAGAGAACATGAGCGAACAGTATCGTATATTGGATGTTGATTGGTTGCACAACATTTGGCGGCCAGACTGTTTCTTTAAGAATGCTAAAAAAGTCACATTTCACGAAATGAGCATACCGAATCATTATTTGTGGCTATACCACGATAAAACTCTGCTCTACATGTCTAAGTGGGTATTTAGCGTATATCATAACTATAAAACATCTAAAAAATAATACTTTCAAATTTTTAATAATTTCTTATACATTTTTTAGGTTAACTTTGGTGTTATCATGTGCTATGAAATTCGAGTCTTATCCGCATGACACCCAAATCTGTTTCATGATGATTGAGAGCTGTGAGTTCCGGTGGAACATTGTTATAAAATATTATATTATATGTATACTAAATTTGTCTTCCATCGCAGTATCACACACGGTTGAGGACTTGGTGTTTATTTGGAATATGACCGATCCGCTGGTGGTGAATAGCGAAATCGAGTTACCACAATTGGATATATCGAACAATTATACAACCGATTGCACTATTGAATACTCAACAGGTATATACATGTGTGATTTGCGCTTGCGAAAAAAAGAGAAAACAAAGAACAAATCCTAAAAACGAAAACGAAAACGGAAGACTTAAGAGACAAACTTGTTCTAGTTACATAACTCTACAAGTGTTTCCGCGTTAGGTTAAATGCATATAAGGTTGAATATCAAATGTTGTCGGTCTGCTAAGCATAGTTGACCGCCGATTTTATATTTGCATTTTTTTTAAAATATTAATAGAGTATTATAGATCAGATACAGCTAAAAAAAACACCGACTGGATCGGCTGGCTGATGTAACATTTCGAATTATTCCAAAAATGTCGTCCATAACCTCAAAATGTATTTGTAGCAATATTCAGTCCTAGAAACCGTCAAACATGTCTCTACATACATATATACATTTGTCTTTAGCTTTATCCCACTTTATTCTTTTGTGATAGTTAACAATTAAAGTAAAAACAAAATAGACACAATAGACCTAAGACACATATGGCGCATTCTCTGTGGTAAAAATAATATTATAAATTTATCATAATTAAAATTCTAAAATTTTGTAGGCAATTTCACTTGCCTGGCCATTGTTTTCAATCTGCGTCGACGTCTCGGTTATCATCTCTTCCATACGTGAGTGCCGCTACATTTAATGAGATTTGATTTTGCTTTGCTTACACACTGCTCTGCCTTTTTGACAGCTACATTCCGTCGGCGCTAATCGTGGTCATGTCGTGGATTTCCTTCTGGATCAAACCCGAAGCGATACCGGCTCGTGTCACGCTTGGCGTCACATCGCTACTCACACTCGCCACACAAAATACCCAATCACAACAATCGCTGCCGCCGGTGTCGTATGTTAAGGCTATCGATGTGTGGATGTCATCGTGTTCGGTATTTGTATTCCTATCGTTGATGGAATTTGCTGTGGTGAATAATTATATGGGGCCGGTCGCGACGAAAGCCATGAAGGGCTATTCGGATGAGAATTTACACGATATCGGTGACATGAAGGTGAGAAAGGTGAAATGAACTAATTTAAATGTGTTTATATATTTTTGAGATTATCTAATGTCTGTTTCGTTTTTCTAACTAGAATCATCATCGTGAGTCGATAATTGAACCACAATACGACACATTCTGCCATGGACATGCCACAGCGATTTATATTGATAAATTCTCACGTTTCTTCTTTCCATTTTCATTTTTTATACTGAACATTGTTTACTGGACAACTTTTCTCTAGTTGTTCGTGTTTAAAATAAACGGAAAAATTTGTTTTTGTTGAAAATATGTGCATGTGTGCAGTGTTTTAGTATATACCTATGTTTCATTATTACAGTATGACTGCGGCTACACCAAAACCATTCGTTCAAGAAAAATACTTAAATCCGAAAGTCTGTTAATGAGTTTCTTAAAAGATAACGTTTTGGTGTGTGAAGGCATCTATAAACATCGTGTAGATTTATAAGTATAAGAAATGGAATAATATCCCGAGCGCAAAAATACTCTTAGATTGGCATATGAAGCATCGTGATGTAATCGGACTAAATACCGACATTTTAGTACAAGCCTTGTAAACGGTGATTCAGTTCAACTCAAAGTATCCGTTCACAATCCAATCAAATTTGTTCCCACTTTTTTAATATTTTTCATAAAATTTGTGTCGGTTTTGTTTCCGTATCGGCAAAAAATATTTCCCAATTTATTATGAGGCATGCTGCCGAGTTGACAGTGCTTGTCGGATAAAAATCCGTTCTGTTTGCGTTACCCAACTCGACTCTCGATTTAGCCATGGCTGTCAGTCTCTGTATACTCAAACTATGCCCTCAGTTTTTGAGTTATCGATCTGAAATTTTGCACATGCGGAAGCGCAGTTTACAAAGTGTAGTTGCCATACAAACTGAATAATCAAGATCAAATTCTTGTATGTAATCTTTTGTTTGTGAAGAGTAGCTTTGGTGCAACCGAAGTTAACGATTTTTCTTGTTTTTTATATGATTTAGTAGCGCTAACATAACTTTCATAAAGTTTTCCATACAATAAAAATTAAATAAAATAAAACAAAAAACACATATTATTACACGATACATTTATGCACTTTTATTTTTTTCGTATTTTGTTTTTTTGTTTTGTATGCATGGATTAGTTAGTATTTCATCAATTGATCACATTGAAAAAGTCTATTTACTAAGTTATACATTTAATTATATAATATTAATATATATTGTATTACATATTCAAATATCTTTTGGTAAACTACGTTTTATGTATATTTAATGTATGTATGTATGTATATAATATATTAATGAATTCATTGTATATTTAGTTATATTTTCTTTTTTTGCGTATAGAAAAACAGTGATTCTCGAAATTAATATGCATACACACTAAATATATGGTAACTCTGGTTATTGCAATATATTTTTTTCTAGTAAAAACATCAATAACTATAATAATTATGATTACATTAAAGAATAGCACATTATTTGTATATACATATGTTAATATAATATTACAAATACAAATGCAGTACGGTGCTGGTGCATAGAAATAGCGTTTGCATAAAGTCATGCCAAATAAGCCAGCAGTTGAAACACATAAATACAAAATACGCCGCACACAAAGACGACAGAGCGTCGTTTTGCGTGTTTGTATGTATGTAGCTTATTTAATTACTTTATTTGCACTAATGCTTATTTAATATGTTTGTCGTTGGTTGCGTGACATATATGTATATGCATAAACTTAATGTTTTATGCAAAAGAATAAAGAAAAAATAATAATAAATAATACACAAAAGTAATAAATACACACACATATATTAAATATACATATTTAAACGCTAGTATTTATATATATATATGTATACATATATAGTAATACAAATTATATATATATATATATATAATATATGTATATATATATATATAATATATGTATATATATTTCTACAATTACTTATATAACTAAAATAATACGCGCAAGAAACGGAATATCGTTGGTGAGTACACTGCTAATAGGCGGGTCTATGCAACAATTCATCTACTGTAAGCAGGCTTGAATTTTCTCAATCCATTCTTGTGCCAAATTCGCATTTACGGCATAGAAGTTGTAGGTGCGACGATTGGTCTTCAACTGCAAATGGTGGGAAGAGCGTATGCATTTCGTTGAATTGTTATGATTTATGCAATTATAATACGATATTTCGTATACTTACATCGAAGAAGCCCTTCTCGTCGATTCGTTTTGTGCCGATTTGTGCTGGCTGCGCCGGTGTCACCGATTGCACTTCAGCCAATTCTGTTTGATTGTATGGCGAATATTGAAGAAAAGACAGAGAAAAAATAAATATTAAATATGTGTACATACATATTATATGTATATATGTATTATTGCAGGGATTGTACTGTTCGAAAAACGCTAATTTGAATATGTTACGCATTGTAATTTTGAAGAAATTTTATTTTGCGGTATTAATTAAGATTTCGATAAAGATATTAATCGAGATGTGCTCAAAAGGTAAAAACTTCAATTTTGTTTATCACTGATATAATTATATATGTATATAATTAAAAGAATATGTTTCAATTTGATTCAAAGAAATTTCGAAAAAATATGTAATTATATATAAATAAATGTATAATTTATATAAAAATATTGAACAAAAAACAAAACTTCAAGAAACATTTTTGTTTAGAAATATTAAAAGGATAAATTCAAAAAAACATAACTACATCACGTTATTCTGATATTATATAATATATAAGAACAATGGTGTTCCAAATATTAAAAGCAATACCACAATTATATAACAACTGAAAATAAATTTTAAAATATTGCAAATTTATAATTAAAAAACTATATATTTATTTATTACAAAAAGTAAGTAAGTAATATTAAAATATATGGAAATTATAATTAATTTTTTTTTTTATAAATTGGCACTGCTAAAATAGCGCATATGCGATGTTCAGTATTTTAAAAAGTAATTCAAAGTATAACAATTTACCTATAACTCCTTTGCATTGCGAATCCTCACCGGAGTCATAATAGCGCAGTTGATGCTTTATGGAGTCCAAGACAAACCAACGCTGCTTCCAGCCTTTCAGGAGGGCGCCACGTTTATAAAGATGACTGTAAAGATAAGGAAATTAAATATAATATTGCAATTATAGAATAAAAAAAACTTAAAAGATGACTAATACCATATTGTAATGATTTTATATAAAGCTTGGAATATTATTATTAGGTAACTGAGTCGGATATACCAAAAATAAACGCCGAAGCTGTTATTTTGCATGTAAAACTCAAAAAACACGCAAATAACACAAATAAAAAACTGCAACTAACCCCTCATGCGTGCGATTCTCCGCCACATTGCTGCTAAACTGATTGTAGAAATGATGACTGGAGGTGCGCGCTGTTGTGGCAGCACTCGATGCTATGCTTGCGGTGTCACCCTGCGAGATATTCACATTCGGCGGCACCACACCGTCGACGGCTTTATATTTCGTGCAATTCTTCAGTGATATCTCGGTGCATTTTTCGTGATACGAATTACCACAGTCCATGCAGCGGTAGCCTACTGGACCCCATAACAGCTTCGTGCAGTGATTACAATTCGTTGGTGTGGTGTATGGATGTTTCTCGAAACGATGCGGATGAAAGAATTTATCCTGATAGCCACTTAGGCGACCTTTCATTAGAATCTCCAAAGTAGAGCGTTTGTGTGCCAATTTGCCGTGCGACTGCAAGAGAATGCTGCTAAGCGACGATTTGCGTGTTAGTTCCTCCATTGGCGGTACTTCCAATTGGTCCCATACTTGCAACCATTTCTGTGGCAAATAACCACGTTCCGTCTCCGCTTGACGCACATCGCTCAGCAGACAAACGAATGCATTCGCATTGCTCTTCTCAATGTTATCATAACCAGCACTAATCACGATGCGTTTGCCACGTAATTCGGATAAATCGATTTCATCATCGGCATTGGTGAGCTCCAGATCGTAGGGTGGACCCTGTGCAAGTTCTTCGTTCGTATAATATGCCCACAGATCGAGCGCGGGTACTGAACTCTGTGGTCGTAATACATCATCACGCACACAGTACATAAAATTGTAGAAGATCTGTGTTTTCGCATGTTGCCGTTCGACATAGTCGAATATAGAGTGACCGATGCGATTGAAATTCACCGAAGTTTGTGCTTTGCTACGTACGTCCATGGGATAGACACTCTCGTCATCGGACCCCGTATTACCTGTGGGTATAATAAAGTAAAGAAAATAAATATGGCTGTCAAATCGAACATACAATCGAAAGCTTAAATGCATTATATATTACCCAATAGATGGTGTTTGGTGCCCAGCGAACCACGTTTATCCTCTACCGATGCGATACCTAAATCGAAACGCTCCACCTCGCAGTCAAAGAGAAAAGTGCGAAAACGACACGAAACCATGTGATAGGCCAAGAAGCGCACATAGAACTCGTTGAATTCAAATGCCATTGGAAACTGTCTTTGTATTTGGTAGACAGCATCTAGGAATTGCAAAAAGGTCGGAGCAAAGGCAATACTCGAGTTGCCATTGGTTGGCTTAAGATTGCTGCGATGCGCAAAACGATGTCCAAATGCGATCCAATCCTTTTCGATAAGTACGCGAAAACCCTCCATTGTGCGATAGTAGGGGTCGAGGCAGAGTTGTGCAATTGATGATATTTGCGCGGTTATATCCCAGCCATCCTCCAGTGAGAGCATTACACTGGACTCCTGCAGATCCATTAGATCGACTACAGCACCAGAGAGTTGTAGCAAGGAAGAAATTTGCTGCAGCCATTCCGATTGTTCAACGCTTTTGGCGAATGTTTGGTCGGCATCGTTGGTTGTATTCGAAGGTAGACAGGCGCGCATTAGCTTCTTGAAAGCGATGCGCGATTGCCGGTAATCGGCGTAGTCGACGGCAATGAATTCGGCGCAGAGGTCTGCGTTGATGCCGGATTTCGTTTGAGATTTCTCACCTAAATAAATGAAAGGCAAACGCATATAGTGTTAAATTTCGAAACAATATAAGAAAGCATATACCTAAGACATAAAGTCGTAATTTCCGATATGCTGCTGCGGCCGCTGTCACTGATGAATTGTTCTTTATAGTATTCGATTTTGGTTTGAGTGAATCTGTCCAATTATTCGATTTGGATTCGCTACCACTACCTGAAAGCGCCGACTTGTGTTTACGACTAACCTCCGGAGTCAACGAAGTATCTGCGCGATTGAGGTAGGCCGACTCATCAGTAGCGTTCAATAAGAGTGAATTCATAGATAAATTCATGCCAGTCATTGTGTATTGCGCCAGGGCTAAGGAGAGATTCTTCGGCATTGAGTCAATTAGCGCTGAAATATATTTATCTTGTTCGTGGTAGTTGGCGACGTCATGTGACATCGTATTCGAGCCGGTGGAGTTTTTCAGCATGCCTATTTATTTAAGTTAATGAATATATATATATATACACAATTACTATATAATTTTTTCTATACTTCACAGGATCATTTCTGTAGTCAGTCTTCATTTACTTTCTTTGCTAATCTAATCTAACTTCCAACTCACCGATCACCGATTTGCTATGTGGCAGAGCGCCACGTATCAAGAGAGCGCCATTTCGATGACGCCACGTAGCTACGGGTATGCGTTGACTCTTGTAGCAACGTCCAAGATGCAAAAGCGCCGCATCATTAATTTGCACAGGCGCAACCAATAGCGCAGGGTATGAGCGACACAGACTGTAGTTGGCATTTACGGTGGTTATGCGGAAGCCGTTTTGTGCGTCGTCAAAGCCTAAACGCTTCCAATCGCGCACATAGCTACGTTCACGCATGCGCTCGACATCTTTGGCGGTCAACAAGCGTGGCATAGTGTCCGTATTCGTCTCGAACTCATCATCTTCAAGTTCGTCGTCCAACGAATGTGTATCTATCGCCTCCGTTGAAGGACCGAGCGTATCAAAATCTAACGTCGAAGTAACTAATTTACGTTTGGTTGGCGCTTTTTGCTTGAATTTGCGTAAAATCGTTTTCTTAGCGAAACCCTTTAGTGTTGAGTATTTTTCTTTGGTTTTAGATGGTGCACTGCCATGCATGATGGTACCGTACGATTGGAAGGCAAAGTGCTCGAATTCATCGATCGGATGGCGAGCCTTTGTGAGTATTTTACGAAAAGTTTCTATCATTTCCGGCGTCACTTCAGTATCGAAAGCGATTTTCATCAATTGGAAGGTGCTAGATCGCAACTGTAAACCTTCGGGCAGAGTTTGATCTAAATGCGATAGATATAGTACTGAGATTTTCTTCTCCTTCAGCATTGAGGAGATCGGAAATGCGCGAATAATGGTCTGTTCGCAAGCGAGCGGATCACAGGGTGAGCCTAAAATCCAGTAAAATAATAAAATATATTTTATTTTGCATAATAGTTGTATTTTCAATTGCACTCACCCTTGAACACAATACGATAATTTGTTAAAAACAATGCGCCCTCGGCTGGTATCCAGCTCTGTGTGTCATCTTCTCTGCCATCGGGCATGAGATAGCAACGCAAGTGATCCGTTACAATCTCCTCGCCTGGCAGCAGACATGGCGCTTGTATCTTTGGCTTTTGCACATGTGGATGCCTTTTGGATTCTAGATATACCGATTCTAGTGTTTCAATATGCATATGCACTACGCCGGGCACCATATCATGTAGATTGCGTATATGTTCCGACGTAACACCACCCTCAGTACAAACGCGATCGATGAATCGTGAAACCATTTTGCCGACTGCACCGCCCACTTCCAGTGCGTCGTTTTCCTCAAAGCCCTCGTCTGAATGTTCGCTTAAGCTATGTGAGCCCATAATACTGTAATGAAAATGAGAGAAACAATTTTTATGATGAAATCAAAACAAAACTGATATATTCCGTTAACCGATGCGAAGCATAGCTTAGTCTAATTGTGGAATTTCGAATTGTAAATACTAGATATTGTGTAAATTGCTGTAAAATGTTTCTCTGTGCAAAGCAAATAAAACGGGATTAGTGAAAATATTTTCGCTGTATTTAATACATATGATAAGTAAGCGTTTAAAAGCGTTTCCTCTCTAAGATTAATTTAATAATTCTTGGATGTTGCCTCAAATATAAACATTCGTAATGGCTTTATATGCTATTTTTTTGTTATAAGAATATAAAAAAAAGTAATTTTCCAAAAATTTAGTTTTTAAAACACATTTGATAATCGCTGAACAAAATTTTTTGCATGTTGCAACAAACCACCGTTAGTTATATTCCACTTATATGCAACATTATATTATAGTTGGAAATTTGGCTTTCACAATGTCATATTTTGTTTACACATAATACACAGAAAATAATTAACAGTAGAAAAGACAAAAAAAAAAAAAAACGATTCATAAAGGAAGTTTGGTTAATTTCAAACGCGAAAGCAAAAACGTGCAATTTATATTAAAAAAAAAACAAAAAAGTGAAATATGAATAAAAAAGAATATGCAGGTGCTTACAACAAATAAGAACAAAATCGTACCTCAATCTAAGAAAAGTATTTGTTCTATAAATAAATGGAGAAAACTGATATTAATTAAAAGTATATACATATTCCAAGTATAATCATAGGCAAATTCAAATATGTATAGTCTTTCAAGTATTAACGAGAAGATCTACTTTTTACTAGTCTTGGCCAGTTTCGAATACCGTGTATATCGATAGCAATATAGTTAAGATGTTGAAATAACAAAAAACATTGTGTAATAATCCAAAAAAAAAAAAATATTAAATAAATATTCAAATATTTTAGAGTGAACATTGTATAATTTTTAATACACAAAAAACTTTTTCTAATACAACGAAAAAAATTTTATTAAAAATATTCAAATAATCAGTGAAACTAACTCACCTATTCGATACGCTTTGATTATCGTCTAAGCGAAAGGATTGTTTCGGTTTCGGTCCCACCGCATTCACATCGGGTGGTATTAGCAAGGACACCATACGATTAGCATAGTGGATGGCTTGGCTGTAAAGCGTGGACTCTTCTGATTGTGCTAATTCCTAAAAAAAAAAGTATTTCAAACAAGCTATTAATAACAGTATAAAATTGGAAAATAAAATTTCGGGTTAATTACGTTCTTTTTTTCCTCCTCCAGCGTTGGACTTTTACGCATTTGTTCGGCGGTTATCTCAAGCGCAGTTGGCTCTTCCAGTGGCACATCGTCCAACACGATATTCGATTCCTTATTATTCTCGATTTGTCGCCGCCGTTGCATGTACAATGCTTTAATCTGTGTCTGCACATCCTGATAAAAAGTAGACTCCCAGAATTGCAAGTTTTTCCATATCGGATGATCCTGTATGCAGGTGTATGCGAATTGTACTATACCCGTGGAAAGTTTGCGGCAAAAGATCGTGGACATGGGCAAGAGTGCCGCCGCAACAGTGTACTCATCAATACCGGTGGAATTTTGTATTGTTTTGTTCATAAATCTATGAGTTGTGATTAATAACAATATCATATTAAGGAGGGCTGTAGTTTTAATTATTTTTTGTCTTAAATGAATGCTTAATATCTCAATCTTGTATCTAAATTTCAAGTCGATTGGAGCAAAATTGACGAAGTTATGATTTTTTTTTATCAGTCTAATGTACGTTTTACATCAGATTTTCAAACTGTAAAATGTTTTCCTCACAACTCATGTTTTCAAAGTCGATGCCTCAATCGTTTTGAAATTTTTTATAAATAATTTAGGAGGTAACGCTAAAAACCCTTTTTTTTCGTTAATATTTTTAATTTTTTCGCAAGAAATCGCATCTTTTCCTGCAAAGTGTTCTAAAAAAGTGAATAATCGTGTAAAAAATTAAAATTTGTTTTATTTTCAAACCGTGTTAAATCAAAACCGACCTTGTAAAAACGATTAGGTGTATACATATATATATATATATTACACTTATAAATTTCAATCATATTTCGTTAGCAACTCACTTTATCACCAAGTCGAACTGTTGATGGTCGAGTATCGCTTTATTGCCATGCACATAGCCGAATAGTTCACGACAGAGTATTAGACGTGCATCGCGGTGTTTGAGTGTGCGCATCACAGCCGGCACAAGTTTACGCGCATCGGCGATTTTATTCTCGAAAATATAAGCGACACAAGTTTTGAGCACCTTCGAATAAAATAAAATGATATACAAGTATATTTTTTTTAATATACAACTTATGTTAAGTGCAAATACCTCGAGTCGGCGTGCTGAATTTAAGACGGCTGGGCGCACATCTAGCACCTCGGGTAAGCGTGGACCCATCGGTATGATGCGCATTTGATTGCGCAACACCGTTAAACGATGCGAAATGCAATTCTTGCGCATGCCATCGTTTATAATCAGCTCCACTTTTTCGCTGTTAATACGTGGAAATGCTGGCTGGTGTATGCGATGGAAAGAGCCATCCGGTGGGCGAAGTACTTTCTGTGCGTAAACCTGTTGACTTGGACACTCATTTTCGTAAAGTGTTTTTCCCAATTCTTGTATGTGTATTGGAATCTGGAAGAATATATTATTAAGCATTAAGATTATTATATGAAATTATGAAATCTTGCTTTGCAAAATAATATTTTTCAAAAATTCCCCCGTTTAAAAACAACGTTTGTTTTATAATATTGGTGAGTTGTACAAAAATAAATCAAAGTTGTTGGAATTTACGTTTAGAGGCAACTTACTAAACTCTTATTTTGCGTCTCACTCTTCAGAATCTCATTCATAGAGCTGTATAATTCATCCCAAGCATCGGCGGAACGCCACGGTGGTCCGCGCTCATTCACGAAGGTGGTGAAGAACATGCTGTCCAAAACTCGAAATAAAAATTCACTTTCTATGAGATCACGTGCACCCAAAAAGCCGGCCTTGTGAAAAGTTATCACCGGTTTGGGATGTATACGTATAATCGTTAGGCATGACCGGTAACTGTAGAAAAAACAACAATAAAAATATTAGATTTACATTTTTTAGTATTTATGCATGTTCTATTTTTTACCCTTGCAGCAGTTGCGCAAAGAGGCGCATGAAAATAGCACGCAACTCCTTATCTATTATTGCATCAGATTTCGGATAATTAGTTGGTTTTTCGAGGGATGGAAATGCTAAATCAGCCTGCGAAAGATGCGGAAATAGAATCATTGTAAGCAGCTCTTGCGTCTGTTCCCACAGTGGTGATGGCAATATGGGCACTGGTGGTGACAGCGATTCTGGTATCGTCACCATGCCACCGTCTAGGTCTACGACGATAACATCCAACAGATCGGTGATCTCGCTCACTAATGAACTGTGTATGCCCATTATAAAGGGGGTGGGTGTGGAGAGAACTTCTGTTAACGGTGCTGGCAATATCGGAATGTACACGTGCGTATATCTATATTGAAGAAAATGTTGACAGTTATGGATATTAAAGCATATTGTCTACGTAGTATGATAAATTGCAAATATTTAAATTACTTAAGTCGAATTAGTGTTTTAAAAGAATGTTTTTTTTTTTTATATATATATTTATATTATATTTCCAACAATATTCTACATAATAACACCATATAAATCTGGCATTTGTGTAAAAGTGCCAATAATTGCGTTTTTTACCTGAATGGATACATCAATGAAACTAGAGCTTTACAGCTTTCAGTCAAATGTGAATAGCTTTTCGAATGGAATAGAATTTTATTCTCCGTCATAACCGCACACAGCAGTATAAGTACATTTTTAATACCTAAACGCCATATGATATATTTTACCAGAACAGATACCAGACACCAGTGAATGCATACATTAAAGCCGTCGATGTTGTGGTTAAGTGGTGTAAATATCAGATTTTTCGATGGATTGCATTGAAATGCGTTATATATGGAAAAAATTAATTAATAATACAAGTTATAAAATTTAGCATAAAAGCAAGCACTTTTTAATATATATTTGAATAGCTGCATACCTAATTGCTTAAAAACAAAGTAAACAGCTGTGCCCGTCACTGGTAACGATGGCGACTGAGGCGGCTGTAGCGATTGCTTATCGCCTGCTCCTATGGAGAAGCGTACTTGCGGACCCCCTGGTGGTGGCACCTGTATACAGCCAAGTATATTGCCAATGAGATTTTCTAATGCGTAGGGCAGATTCTCAATGTATACTGTGTAAATAGTGCCTAGACAGTTCTGTAAACAATAAATTAGATTTAGTTCAGCTTGTTTATATAACAAAATATGTTTACTGATAATAATAATGAAATATTTCTAATTAGGATTACCTTGAATGTATCTCCATAATCGAGCCGTGATATTAGCACTAGACATTTGGGAGCATACATAACGCTGTGATGAGATATTATGCTATTATTACCACTTCCACCGCCATTAGTGCTGCCTGTGATCGCCGGCTGGAATTTGGCGACACCAATGCCGCTGACTGTAGCAGTCGCCTCATCTTCCTCATCAATGACTTTATTAAGTGTGATGGCCAATGTTTCATGGAAACTAAGACAGGCACAGTAATGCTTATTTGCATCGATATCAGTAAGTACGGAAGTGAAAAATTTTGGTTCTTGCTTATCGTACGACAAACCCCAGCCAAGTGGTTGACAAAACTTTAATACAATGTAAATACAAAATAAACATATCGCAATCAAATTTGTGTAGTACTTTCTATTTTGGATCTTTTACATAATAGTACAATCAGAAAATATGAATGTGCATACATATGTATGTGTGACATATTATATTTGTATGTTATAATTCTCTTATAAACTGTATCTTTCTATTTACATACGTGTCTAAACGGAATTTTTATTTAAAAAAAAAACAATGCAATTATTAATTAGCACACCGGCTTTATTCAAATTCGTAATAATTGCTTATGTTATTGTGCACTCATAAATATAATATACATAAAAATAACTTATTTCAATGTGTTAACGTATTCCTTTATAAACATACCCACTCTATGCCCTCGATAAATGGAGTGTCCGGCCAGTCCTTTTCTGGAAAGCGCTGCACAATCTTGCCACATGACATGTGTATGTTACCAGCAGCAGTCCCTAGAATTTATCAACCACAAATTGTAAATCGATTATGGGCACTGAAATTTATTTTTAAGTCGCAAATAAAAAACTCTGGATAAGAAACTTGAATCATTACTAGATAATAAAATTAACTAACTCGAAATCAGTAAAGAAATTTGTATATACTTTTTATTCTTATTATATGCAAATACTTATGTATGTCTGTACACATGTGTATAAAGCAAGTATCGACGTATGCGATATCCCCCATGACATATTACTCACGTTCTTTATCGTTATCATAGCCAACAATAACGAAATAATCAGCAAGCCGCGACATGTCGATATTGTTATTGTTGCAGCGGTGTTTTGTTTTTTCTCATTTCAGCCGGTCATCCACCAACGTCCGCTATTGGCGCTGTGTACACCTGCACTTTGCAAAGAGCAACAGTCTTAAAGCGGCGCAGACGACGACGTTGGCGTCGACGTCGTGATTGTCAACGTCACTAATTTTATATTGGTCCTTCCTCACAATTTTTTGACACAGCTAAATACTTGATTGCATTTGTTTTAGTTTTTATTTATATTTTTATTATGAATGTAACATGTACACACTCGTTCCGGTATCGCCAAGCAACCCTTTCCAAATTCAAATAAGTCAATGACTGATTTACACCTCACCGTCACTGTCAGCAACATTAAGAGCTGTGTATCATTAAATTTGCATAAATTTCTGAATTTCGTTCGCGTTTCGCATAAATTAATTTGTAATATGTAGTTTGCGTATACATTTTGCCATTCACCAACGCAATGGTTGCGTTACCCTTAAGAGAACTTCGCCATAAGTCACCATATATATACAACACATTTTTTAATCAATTTCATTTCATCTTTTGAATAATCGACCACTGCACAACAACCACACCCTGTAGAATTTTTTGTTTTGTATCTTTTGTTACCGACGTCTGTACAATCCAACGAGTAATCAGCTAGCCACTAAGCCACCAAGGTACATACAATCTGCTTTTTGCGTCAACAATACACTACTAAGAATACAATGCAAATGAAATTCCTTCTTAAAATGTTTTATTATAAACAAATTGAACCGCACGTCTGGCACCGCTGCGTTTCGCGTACAAATTCTTAGCCAGTACACCCTTTTCTTCTTAATGTTTACACGGCACACACAACTACGCGCTACGATCAAAATAATTATTTCGCCTTTTCCAAACTCTAGTCAAACTACACCCACGAAGACAGCTGGAAAATGAATTTAACAATTCCAAAAGAAAAAAATTAAAAACTGCCAATTGGGTGACGAGTTAAGCGTTGCCATAGAACTTAAGTGTCAAATTCAATATGGTTCATGTCCGAGCTAAATTATTACGGTAGCCTCGTTTTCTGTTCAGAGCGCGAGCTGCAAACTGCCTATCGTTTAAATCACTGGTTAATTACCCAAAGGCGTTCCAGAGATTTCTGTTTACGTCCTATAAGCTTCTTCAAGGCCCAATTGGAAATTCTAACACAAACTCTTATATAAGTGCGATCGTTCCTTTTATTACAAAAAGGATTTTTGAGTTTCACGGTTTCCTCGCTAATTCTTTCAATGTACTGGAATTGCGGCTATAAATTTAAACTAATTATCACGATTTCATTAAAATATATTTGTTTATTTCAATTTTTTATTTTTTTTCGCAAAACCCTCTAAACTATATATACATATCCGTGGATGTGGCGGTCATTCATTGATCGAGTCCATATAAGTCCCAAGCATTGCGAACTTTTGTAAAAATATTATATTAATTCTCCAAAGATGCACTCAGTTGGTGAATTAATAAAATAATTTTTTTATACGAAGGCTATGCAGACCTCTTTTAGAACAAATTTGTTTTCATTCACAAAAATTGTTCTTGGTAAAAATGCCACTCGGCACGAAATGCAAAAAAAAAAAAAATAAACGTAAATCAAACCGTTATCGGTGCGATAAATATAAATATAAACTAAAAAATAGATATCATTGCAGCAAAGTATGTTTGGATGTTTTCAAATTATACGCTCGCTCACAACAAAGTAATTGTCCGTAATATCGTTTACTTATAATAATCACCGCAGCATTTCGGAGCATTTCATTATGCGCGCCTGCAATAGAGAAAACATCACAGAACAAACGTTTTGAATACAAGAGATGAGATGACACTAAAATTAGATAAATTGCCCACCTTAAGTGTCTTCATTTGTTTGCTGTGTGTTCTGGACAAAGCTGGTCTTGTTTCACGACATGTTAGAAGCCTAGCAAAAAATGATTATACATACTTTTACAATATCATAAAATATCCATACTCTTCTACGGCTTCTGAATAGCTATCGTCCATGTTTCGGTATGTCTTTCCAGTTGAGGTATATGGATTTTTCGGCGTTTTCGGTTGCGCTTTCAAACTGTCCAAATATTCTTTTGCCATTTCAATATCACGCTCCAACTTGCTCACTACAGTAAATGCAAATTTGTTGTAAAATATCGTCGAGTACAACAACACTAAAAAACATTCAAACATTCATTACTCACCCTTTTCTTTGAGCATTTCCTCGGAGTTGCTGCAACAGAGAGCATTTTTGCAATGGCAACACCTGAGACCCTCGCCATCCTTGAAGCCCAGTTCGGTTAGTATCATGTTTAATAGACAGCCTGGATGCAACTTGTCAGCGGCCATAAATATTTTTCTATGCATGTAAGCCAACTCGCGGAAGGACATGCACTGTATACCATTATGTAGAAGTTTGTGGCAGAGTGCGTAAAATTTACTTTTTGGCACTAGACTTTTGCAGAAGCAGAAACCACATTCCATCATGAAGGAATTGAGAATTGCACGTAATTCCTTTTCCAGTGCACTGCCCGCTTTTATATTCGAAATCATTGTGTTGGCATTAGTGTCGATAAATTGTTGGAATGCATCTGTATCTGCTGATGCAGCTGTGCCTTTTCCTCTCCGACTTTTGCCACCACCAGAAGTCGGTGCACCTCGGCCAACAGGTCCTCTACCAGAAACGCCGCCTCCAATACCTTCTCCCTTTCCAGGTTTAATGCCAGTTCTTCCATCACTTTCTCCGCCTCCGATTGCTGCGCCATCCCCCACGGGACCTGCACCGCCAATCATAGCTATACCGGGACCACCTCGATCCGGTTCTCCAGGGCTACGTATTTGACCAGCGCCTCCAGGACCACTGTCTACAATAACTCCTCCAGGTCCACCAGCATTACTAATACCCGGTTGACCTCTTCGAACTGCACCAGGTCGGTCAACGTCCGTTGCACCGAGACCAGGACCACCGGCAGCAGGGCCATCAGTACCGGGAACACCAGCAGCAGTTCCAACTGCGCCAGGACCACCCCCAACAGGACCAACTGCACCAGGACCTCCATCAGCAGGACCAGCTAAAGCAGGTCCACCCGTAGCAGGACCAGCTAAAGCAGGTCCACCCGTAGCAGGACCAACTGCTCCAGGACCGCCTGCAGCAGGACCACCTCCAATGGGGCCACCCGCAGTAGAAGCACCTACTCCAGGACCTCCTGCAGTAGGGCCACCTACACCGGGAACACTTGCAGCAGGGCTAAATACACCAGGACCGCCTCCAGCAGGACCACCAGCACCAGGACCGCCCGCAGCAGGTCCAGTCGCAGTAGGACCACCCGCAGCAGGACCACGCGCAGCCGGGCCGCCTCCAGCAGGGCCACCTGCAGCTCGTCCACCCGTAGCAGGACCAACTTCACCAGGACTACCTCCAGCAGGACCGCTCGCAGCGGGTCCACCCGCAGCAGGGCCACCTACAACGGGACGATCTGCATCTGGCCCGGGTACAGCAGAACCACCTGCAGTTGGATCACCTTTAGCTGGACTTGCACCAGGAGCACCTACAGTCGGGCCACCTTCAGCGGGACTTGCACCAGGAGCACCTGCAGCTGGACCACCTGTAGTGGCCCCTGCATCAGGACCACCTACAGCCGGTCTACCTTTAACGGGACCTGTACCAGGAGCACCTGTAGCTGGACCACCTGTAGTGGGACCTGTATCAGGACCACCTACAGCCGGGCCACCTTTAACGGGACCTGTACCAGGAGCACCTGTAGCTGGACCACCTGTAGTGGGACCTGCATCTGGACCCCCTACATTCGGGCCACCTTTAACGGGACCTGCACCAGGAGCACCTGCAGCTGGACCACCAACACCAGGGATACCCGTACCTGTTGCACCAGTAGAAGGCCCACTCGTAGCAGGACCACCAGCACCAGGACCACCTGAAGCTGGCCCACCAGTAGAAGGTCCACCCGCACCAGGACCACCTGAAGTTTGCCCACCAGTAGCAGGTCTTCCAGGACCACGCTCCGCAGGGCTACCCGCAGTAGGACCAGTTGTTTTGGCCGCAGCTGGCCCTTCAACGGCACTAGGTACAACCGGTTGCGTAGCTTCAGGCCCGCCACGTTCAACGGTACCACCAGCCGAAGGTACTTTGACAGCATCTGGACCTCCAACTCCAGGCGCATCAATTCCGGCTCTTCTATCAGCACCAGGACCACCCACTTCACCCGCGCCAGGACCAGCTCTTTTACCAGCTTCCGGTCCAACAACTGCACTATCCCCAGGAGCAGCTTTTTTTACAAGTTCAGCACTAACAACTTCACCGTCGCTTGGCTCAGATTTTTTTCCAACTTCTGGGCCAACATCTTTGCCAACAAATGGGCCACCTTTTTCAGGCCCGGCTATTTGACCCGCACCAGCAGGTGTACCTTTCTGACCGTCTGGACTAATGGCAGGACCACTCTTTTGAACGTCTAGGACGGCGGCAGGGCCACCCTTCTGTACATCCGCCGCTTCTCTTATGATATCCTTAGTTGCTACATCTGGGTCAATGCCTCGTTTTTCAAGCAGTTCTCTTAGCTTCTTATTCTCCTCCTGACACTTCTTATTTTTTGCTTGTTCTTCGAGCAATTGTCGACGTAAATCATCTATAATGCTCTGATCATCGCGTGTATTAAGCGCATTCACAGCATTCGATAATTGCGCATTCTTCAACTGTATGTCACTTATCTCTTTCACCAATTTCATAGATTCCTTCAAGTCCCTATCAATATAAGCGGTATCTTTAGCGGCCTTACCCACGTCCGTACCCATTTTATCAACACGATCAGAGAACTCATTCAGTTTATCCATAGCATGCATATTTAGGGCATCCTTGTCTTTCTTCAAATATGAAATATCATCTTGGGCTTTTTTGTATTTCTCCTCCATTTCCCTCAGTTTCTTAAACGCATCTGCACAAAAGTCTTCCGCTGCTTTCTGCACATTATTTTGCAAATACTCATTTTGTCTTGTCAATTGTTGGACTATATCGTGCAGCCGCTGCAACTCAGCGCAACACTCATCGGGACTAAGGCCATCGGTAATAGCTGGACCGCCGATTTTGTCGCCATCTCCGCCACGTTTCTTTATCTCCTTCTTGATTTCGTTCAAAGTGGCGCGCGCAAAGAAGGTCAAGTCGTCCATATAATCTGTGCAGGTTTGTGTTTGGGTATCGTGGAGATTTTGTATGGCGTTATTCTGGAGCTCATCAATGACACTCTGTGCATTAGGTCATGACAAACGCACAGCGGAAAGCGCGAAGGAAAAAATCAAATATTAGTCAGTATCATTCTATATGCATTCAGTACTCTGTATCCGTGTCATCAGTGTCCTTCACTTTTGTTTTGGTATTTTCTATAGCACTTGTTTTACATAATACGTTTTCCTTCTTATATTTATCAGCTATTACTTCCGTTTCTGTATCCGAGTCTGCTGGCCATGTATGTCGATCAATGCGTACGCAGGAAGAGCAAACTTGTCGAAAACGAACTCTTTTCCTGCACTTGCCCTTCAAGCCCATTTCTACAAACTGCCGCTGTAAATACGAGCAAGTCCAGCGCAATTAAAGCTTTGCATACATACATATATACATGCATACGTATGTTTCAATTTTTCTTTTCTTTTTTTGGTAAGAAGGGAGGGTGTTGGTCTATGAATGTGATGTTAACGCGGCTGAATTTCAGTTCCGTTCCAGAGCCAGCCATGAAAGTGACACGAGCCATTTTTTTTTGTGAATACTAAGCACTCGAAATAAAAAATTTCTTGGTACGGGACACATTAGTGCCCCTTTGGTTGACTCCTCACACTTCTAACGCTTAATGTTAAGCGGATAACCCGATTTAAAAAGAAGATATAATTCATAATTTTTATAGCTACGAAACTTATAAACCTTTAGAGCTCAATATCGAAACTCCATTTGGGTTATAGACGAAATGAGCTCTTTCACTAAACTTCTTCAGCCGTTATGAGGTGACTGGAAACCTATAAGATCTTAGTTTTTTCAGCTGTCATTATTACATATACCCGTCATAGGCACGAAATTTATTTAAAATATTCTTATGAATGATTAGAAAAAGCATCAAGCGTAAACCGCGCTTTCAAGAGCTTGAAATTAAAAACGTTTTACAACAACTGTAAATGAACGAGTTTTGTTCAAACAAGTTTGTTTATATTTTTCAACAATCGATTTATTCAACTCACAAAATTTCATAAATTTTAAACAAGAAAAAAAAACAGAGCTTATACAAAATTTATTATTAATATACAGTGAATAATAATAAAAAAAAAAATATTTATATATATATGTATCCTTTAAGGCAGTAGTAGATATGGGCATAAACGTACAATTGTTTATAGAAGGAGTATATACATATTTTTCGCATGTACATACATACATATGTGCATATGCATGTTTATATGCATTTGGTTGGCTAATTCGCATTGCAGTCAGTTATCCGACAAACAATTCTCATTATCATGGCCAGCATCTGGGTTCCGATTGCACATACAATAGCCACTGTTTCTAAACTTTTTGGCCTTGTACTATGAAATCGAAAAGAAACGAAAATAAATTTCAACGCTCACTTAATTTTGCATATTCATAAATGAGCGTTTACCATTAGATAACTTACCATCAATTGGTTGTACTGACAGTTGTAATCATTCAGAGCCATCTCGCGGCGCATCAGCTCGTTTCGCAAAGTGACGTTCTCCACTTGCAAGCATTCGGCTTTTTGTGCGCTGCAACAGGCACGAATTAGATCTTCTTTCATTTCGTTGAGTTGACACTGTAATAGAGAAATGAGAACTTGTTCGATAGGCACTAAAAAGTATATGATAATATTATAGGTCTAATTTCTGACTGCACCAAATATTAAATAGGACAAAACAATCTTTCCGTTCGTTTGTTAAATATTTTGAGCAATTTACGTTATGGTAAGCCTTCGGCGAAGCATAAAATATAATCGGTAATTGTTAAGCAATATTTATATAAATATTTTGAAAATTGTTTTCAGTTTTTCTAAAACCTTACAAGGGAAAAAGCTTTGTTTGCAACCGACCTTTAACAAAACAGCTTTCTCTAAACGTTCATATTTTTTTTTATTGCAAAATACTAGATTCAAATTTTTACAATCTAGTTGATGCTTAGAAAAGAGAGTCTTTATTAGCTATTTAGTGTACACTTACCCTAAGTATGTCTTCATTAAACTTATGTTTGTCTATTTGATCTTCGTAGTAGTCTTGCATCTGCTTCATCTCACGTTCCATTTCATTTATATGTTTAGATTGACTATCCAAATCGTTCGATAGACTATCGGACATTTTATCGGCTTCTTTTGCCATCTTTTGCAGCTCATATACCTTTGTCTCAAGATCCTTGAAAGTTTTGCATTTCTCACGCAAAGCATTACGCTCTTTCATAATCGCCTTGAGCGTCTCAGCATCTTGATCGGACATTTTATTCCGATTGCTATCCATGGTGCCTTTCAGTTTGTCATGTTCAAACTTACGCAATATGGAGAGCTCCTTGCGCAACTTATTCACCTCGTTCTGTAGGTATGCAATATCGTTACTTTTCTCCGGTTCTACTTTGAGCGCTTCGAAGGATGCACCTGACGACAGTTTCTCCATTAATCGCTTTAGATAGGCATTTTCTGCTTGTAATATTTCATATGCCTTGCTCATATCTTCGAATTTATTGTAAATCTGTAAAAGTTCATTTTCCTCGCCTTTACTGATTTTGCCGCTTGATGTAAGCTTTTGTATTTTGTTATAGAAATCTTTCGAATGACTGCTATCGAATTTGTTATTCATAATGGCTTTGATTTTATCATTTTCCATGTTAGATACTTTTAAGCGTTCATTCGATACTTCCAATTGTTTTTCGAGATTCTTTTTGTGCAGTAACAATTCCTGCATTCTTCCCATTTGTTCATTGGCACAAGCAATTACGCTATCAGCAGAAATGAGACCACTTTGACCCAGCTTACCTCGTCTCCCATCGGCGCTTCCCGGAAATCCACTACCGGGCCCGCCTCCACCTAGGCCACCACCACCGGGACTTCCACCGCTAGGACCACCACCTCCAGGACCACCGCCTCCAGGACCACCCCCTCTAGGGCCACCACCCCCGGTGCCACCCATCCGACCACGCCCACTAGGTCCCGCTCCCTCATCACCTCTCGTACCCGGTTCGCCGACATAACCGCTGTTAGGGCGTCCACCTGTCCGACCACCACCACGTATAGCGCCAATATTATGTCCATGAGTACGTCCAGCTGCACCTGTTTCATCTCCATCAAAAGCATAATCATACTCATCGTCACCATCACCATCACCGAAGCCACCAACCTAAAAAAAAACAAAAAAAAACCGATTTTAATTGATGCGAACTTAAAAACTTTCCAAGCACAAGAAACAACATGTGAATTCCCCAAAAACGCTTTGCATTAGTCAGTGCCTTTCTGGCACAAACTGAATTTCTGGCGACTTTCATCTTCTAATTTTGTATTTTATAAATAATACTCAATTTTTGAACAAATATCACAAAGGACAAATATATTTAAGTGATGTTTAAGAACTATTTAGGCGCTCTATCAATTAAATTCATTAAAAATATAGCTATTACATCAACATAAAAATATTTACGAAATTGTATCGCTATTGGGGAATTCGGCGGCCTAATATTACTTTGCAATAATTTAGTTGATCTCAAGATTTGACCTACCGGCGTTTGGCAGGTGATCAAATCTGAAAGAAACCTCGATTGCAACGACTCATCCATGGCCCACGAGCGGTGATCGATGGTCGACTGATAGGTCTTCAGCTTGACACAAGCCTTGCGGCACTCATAGTCGACCGTCTCGTTCATAAAGGGGACATGGAAAAATTCTTTTTGAGTTGAAAATGCCATTTCGCTTGACTAATATATGTATATATGGAGTTGGCTCTTGCTATTTTAGAAAGCTTAATATTTCTATTAAGGTCTATAAAATGCTCGAGACCAATGCCGCGGCAATACGCTTAACGTCTGGTTGGTAACTCCTTTGCTAATTTGTTTGCCGGTTTTCAAACGAAAGCTTTTTATCCTTGGTTTTCTTTTTGCTTGTGAGTTTGTTTGTTTAGTTTGTGGTTTTAGATTGATTTAATTGGTAGTTGCTTGTTGTTATTTTTGGTTTTTCGGTATAAGTTATTTTTTTTATAGGCTTGTTCTTGCTGCTGTTAAATGGCAATGGTTAGTAACGGTACTGCAAGCTTTTGCACACAAAACATATAACAGCTTCTTGCTCTGTTTTGATATTCGTGTAATCGTTGTTATTATTGTCGTTTTTGTTGTTATACGTTTTATTAATTAACAATGGTATCAATTAATTGTTGTAAAACTTGAAATTTATTAGTTGCAATGAGTTTTTTTGAACGAAAATCTAATTTGAAAACTGCTTTCGCCCGAGTTTCCTATATTTTCCAAGAATTGTTTTCACTAATTGATTTTGAACAAACTACTATGTTTGCTCATTTTCGATTGTATTTTATTACAGTGTTTTTCATTATTTATTCCTTACAGTGTTCATCATTGTTATTTTTACGAATGGCTTTTTATTAACGTATAATTTATTTAATTTATAATTTGAGGATGCACAACTGACATTCAACTGTTGTCTCAGTTCAACTAGTTAATGCCTTTCATAGAACATGCAGAAAATTGTCATACATAGAAGGGATTAAACTTGTTCTATTAAAATTGGCTTTTTAGTTTGACTATACATTGTTGTTGTGTAAGTATAAAAGTTTAACAATGCTTGTGAGTTTTCAATCTGGTTCGACGACAAGTCTACGTAATTGGCATGGACACGGATATCCTTTTCACAGCAATCCTCAAAATTATCTGAGGTATACTTTCTGTCGCTACAGCAGCAACAACGACGACAGGTAGTTTATTATAGACAAGGCTAGGCGAAGAATCTTAAAGAAATCTTGAGTTTTTTAGAATCTATATTATAATATTGATGAGATCCTTTTACGTATAAGAACTACACACCTGTTATTCGATAACAAGAAAGCAGCGAAGCTATAATCCCCTTCACACGTGCATTTCTTATAGCATAATAGGGCATAAAAAGATATTTACCTTGATTTTAATCGGTCAGTTAACAACCACTATTTGTTATAGTGGTTCGATCTGAACAATATGTCTTGTACAAAAATCTATGCCAAAATCCGTGAAGATATCTTGTCAAATAAAAAAGTTTTTCATACAAAAACTTGATTTTGATCGGTCAGTTTGTATGGCAGTGGTCCGATATCGGCGGTTGCGACAAATGAGCAGTTTCTTTGGACCAAAAGGACGTGTGTGAACGTAACATTTCAATATCAAATTTCGGTTTTAGAGAATAAAAAACTGATTAGGTAACTCTAGTGTGATGGTATGTGCCTTTCCTCTCTTCTTTCCTCTCCTCTTCAATCCGTAACTTGCTGAGAAGCTTTCTCCAAGCATCGGAATGAATGTATGAATATTTTAACCAGCCGGTGTGATTTACAATTTTTTTAATAGTTCACTTGATTATAAGTTGATGTCTTTAGCTTGCAAAACACGAATGCTTAGTGGTTGTTATAGAAATAAAATATTCTTAAATTTACTCTTAAAACAGTGATACACTAAAAATATCAGGCTATTTTAATGAATTATGACTCTAATGGACTCTATGGCTTATGTTTGAAATTATATATTATTTTCTATAATTTCCATATGTATGTTATGAGTGAATATTTTACACTTAATGTATTAACAATGTAGAAAAATAAACATATGTATACGTAAAGAAAAATACGTATGTAATATAAAAACATTTATATTCTAATAACCAAGTGTTCGCTAAGCTTTAATCTAATTAGGTCAAAGTAAATGAAGTGTCGGTCTCCTTTATCGTATCCTCCAGACGTACACCAATGCGTTTGCGCGGTATATCAATTTGTATAATCGAAACAGTTACACGATCGCCTACACTTAGCTCCCTATTTTTCATTTTACTTATATGAATAAGAGCATTACATTCAACGCCAATATCAACAAAAGCGCCAAAGTGTGTGATGTTTGAGACGGCACCTGAATATTAAGTTAGCGATACATTAATATTTGAAAATATTATATATTATACATCTATGAATTTAAGAAGAAATTAATAATTAGCAAATAATTACCCGTCAGAACATCACCCTCACTGAGTTCAGTTATACGTGCTAAACCTTGCTTGAAAAGCGGACGTTTGGCGAATTCTGCACGATAGTCTTGTGTGAGCTTGCGTTGTAAGGCCATTAACACCACATCGATCTGAAATTTAAATATTAAAATTTTTTAATAAAATTATAGAATATATATACTCGTATTAGAGTTGGTATATTTTTTTTAATGGAAATTTAACTCACACGCTCTTTTGGTATTTGAAAATTATCTGCTAGCTCTTCCATATCGCATTGTAAGGCGTAAGCTTTAATTTTACAGATAAACGGTGTACTCCCGATGTCTTTGAGTAACAAATTACATTTGCTTATAACTCTGTGAAATAAAAATTAAAAAAAAAAAATCATAATTGTATATTTGGATATTCAAAAGATAATCGCACTCTTAAACAAGTGTACAACACAAAGTTATAATAATAGAAATAATTTACTTATTGGCAACAGCATAACTCTCTGGATGCACCCAAGTGCAGTCCAGCAGATTTTCAATTTTTCCACCCACACTCAAAGGTTCGATGCGTATAAAACTGAAATGAGAACAGATAATATGTTGACGTGTGATGCGAAAATATGCCATTTTCACTTAGATAATACGAAATTATTTAACACAAACGAACTTTACAACAACAAGCTCCGATTAAATTGCATATGCTTTTTTAGAATACTATTTATGTTATATAACTGAAATGCATTGCTCACCCAGCACATTGTACAAATGTCTTCTCACCAATGGACTTTACTTTCAACAGATCCTTGCGTGTTTGAAATGGACCGTTACTTGAACGATGCTCTATGATTTTTTGTGCTTTCTTTTCACTCAAGCCAGCTACATGCCTAAAACAACATAAGACATGATTATAATATTGTAAGAAATTATGGTAAAAATTATTCTACTCACTTTAACACACTTAAACTGGCTGTGTTGATATCCACGCCCACAAAACTTACACACTCAGAGACCACCTCATTCAGCGCTTCGTTTAGCGTTTTTTCCGGCACATCGTGCTGGTACATGCCAACACCAATATGTCGTGGCTCTATTTTCACATATTCACTCAACGGATCATTTAAGCGACGTGCAATGGAGACTGCAGATGAGAAAGTAAAAAATAAATTTTATATTATTTTTATATATATATATATATGTATATACTTTTAATTTTTAATAATTACCAGCACTGATCTCATTCATATCCATGTCGGGAAACTCTTGGCGGGCTACATTGCTACATGAATATATTGAAGCGCCTTGCTCGGAAACAATACTATACCGCACATTATTTTTATCTAAAATGCCTAAACCGAATAGATTGGAAAGCCAAAATTCTGTTTCACGACAGGCCGTGCCGTTGCCCAAAGCGATTATTTTGCAACTTTGAAATTTGAGATTTAGAAATTTGAAATGAGTTTATTAAATATGCAAATTTTATTTATTTGTTTTAATTATTCGACGTTTTTACTGTTACTTACTTGTGTCTAGCTAGCAATTTGGCTAATTTCTCGCCTACTTCTTCAGCATTACTGCTACGAGCATGTGGGTATATTACACCAGTTTCCAAAACATCTGCTGTCTCGGAGATTAACGCCAATTTGCAGCCATTGGTGAAACCTGGATCAATGCCAAGAATGCGCTCACCTTTAAGTGGCGATTGTAGCAATAATTGTTTCAGGTTTTGCGCAAAAACATCGATAGCCGCTTTTTTGGCGGATTCATTCAGATCGCTGCGCAACTGACGTGATAGAAGCGGTTGCACTGGAGCCAATTAAAAAATGTTTATACATATATTAACATGTTTACATACAAATATTTTAATGATTCGCTATTGGTACACTCACATTTTTTACTGTAGCATTCCTCGAATGCCTGCTCGAAAACCTGATTGCGCAGTGGGTAACGCAGACCATCAGTCATAAACAGCTCGCGCGTGAAGCGTTTGATATCATTTTTTACATAATCAGCAGTGACTATCTTTACAGTTAGAAACTTTTGCTTTTCTGCACGATTGATGGCGAGCACCTGATGTGGTTTTAAATAACGCACATCTTGTTGGAAGTCAAAATATGTCTCATACTTTGATGCATCCGTTTTATTCTTGGAATGCACCGAGCTATTATTATTCAATGCTGTTGACGATTTGGTAGCGGTTGATGTGCCGGGCGTTTTGGATTTGGTACACTTAAGCACTATGCGGTGCACTTTTTGGCTGTACAATAAAAAATGGCAGATATACATATATGTAATTAAAACATTTGACAGTTTTTGGACCTTTGATAAACGCGACGAGCTGAATCGTTTTAGTCACGTCCGTCTGTCTGTCTGTATATACGCGGGACTAGTCCCTTAATTTTTGATATCATTATAGTATATTGTAACCATACGAACTGAACTATCAAAAACATGCTGTTATGGAAAACTATCAAGATATCTTCACAAAATTTTGCACGGATTATTGTCCGAAAGATAATGTTCAGATCGGGCCACTACAGCATATAGCTACCATACAATTGACCGATCAAATGCAAGATTTTGCATGCAAAACCTTTTTATTTGACAATATATCATAACGCAGTTTGACATAAATTATTATCAAAGACAACGGTACAATCTACGAAAAGCATACAGCTGCCGTACAACCTGGCAAATCAAGTTCTTGTACGGATTTTTTTATGTGTGAAGGGTATTATAGCTTCGGTGCAACCGAGGTTAACGTTTTCTTGTTTTTACTTACAGCCGTCGCAACTCTTCCAAAACACCTGTATGCTTGCTGATATTGTGCGAAATGATGTGACAAATACCTTGTAGTACTTTCTCTACATTATCCAGGTCTGCATTATTACGATTTACAAGCGATTCCAAACGCACTTCTGGCGCTTCACCGAACAATAAGCGATCCGCAGCGTCACCCAAACCTAGTGCTTTAGCACGTTCGGCTAGTGAGCCTTTGCTTGCTGGTTTGTATGGTGCATACTAAAAATACTACAGAGTAAATCTACAAAACAACTAAAGATCCATTGTGCTTACCAAAAATTCCAATTCTTCATTACTTTTTGCGCATAAAATCTCTGAACGTACTTCATCGCCTATTTGTTGCTCCTTCTCTAACTGTGTAACAATCGTTTCAGCACGTTTGCGCAACTCTACAATTTCCGTATATGAATTTTTTATATCACGCAGTCTTTCAGGCGTAATATGGTTAATTAAATCCCGGCGATAGCGACAAATGAATGGTATTGTGTTCTCATTCTCCAGCAATTGTACGATATTTTTAGCAGTGCAGGGTTCAACATTCTCTTTTTCTGCGAGCAGTTCGTCGACGCGCCACACTTTTCGACGTGCTGAAAGTAATTCACTTTTAAAAACTTAATATAACAAATACATTAATTTGTTTCATACACACCCCAAAATGAGCTGCGACCTGTATGAGTGGTAGAATCGCGTGCCAGTTTGTTCTTATCTGCACTCGAGCAACATTGGCCGTCAGTTACAGTTTCTACAGGATCTTGATCTTGCTGATCTTCAACTTCCAAATCCATTTGCTGATCTTTATTTCCTTGCTGCATTACTTCTACATTTTCAGGTTCATTTGTTGAACTGTTTTTGTTATTATTATCCTTGGATTTTGAGGTTGTTTTGCTGTCCTTTTTGGCGCCTTTCTCTGTTGCTTGTGACACTTTATCTTTACTTTTTTCAGTGGGCCAACGTTTTCTATAAATAAAATAATCTCCTCAGACTTATTATAATAACTAAATAGAACTGTTTTGTAAATATAAACCTTGCAGCTGTACTTGTGGTAGCGACTTCTCTTCCAGTTAATGAACGTGCTGCGGCATCTATACGTGCAGACTTTGTCGGTGGTGGAGAAAATGAGCTGTCACGTCCCCTCCTCGTTGTGATTTGTACATCATCATCGGAATCAGATATTTCTATTATTTGAGTAGCCTTAATTGCTGCTTTACGTTTTGGGCGCCCAGCCATTTTTTTGAAATTTGCGGTATGGAAATAATACACAGATATCGTTATAACAAGATAAAGGCAATTTTTATACACCACGAATTATTCTAAAAGTGATTATGTAAATTATTTATTTGAAGTAAAAATAACTAATTTTTTCAAAAAATCACGTTTGTGATTTTTCAATTTTCTTCACAACCGGTCACTTCAAAATTTGGAGCGAACACTTATAAACAGCTGCTACACTATTACGAATCTGCACAGATAAAGTGAAGTCTGTTTCGGTATTAACAGTTTTGAAACCACTGATAAAATTTAAAAAGTTTTAAGATAGCTCAAAATTTAAGGGTTAAGCAAAAATCATAGATAAAGCAAAAATGATATAAGACAAGATTAAGACTAGTATTTTCCATTACTTTTTTTTCAAAACAATTGCCTAATTGCTATTTGAATGTTTTCTGTCAACAAAATTCACTTACCAATTTATACAAAGCGAGTTTACATATCTCATAAATGAATTCGCCTTGAATTTGCGCGTAGCACTTGTTTTTGTTATTTACTTTTTTAATTCGAACACACCGCAGATGAATTCGCTGGGTAGAAGTAACAGCTGATAACCCATTGTGTCATATTTGTTATGTGTAACCACGCAAAAGTAAATTAATTATTAGGGCTTTTATAAATTAAAAAATTAATTAATAACACATTAATAAATGACAATAGCCCGCAGTTTTCGTTTACTGCAAAGCATTAGCGTCCACGCTCGATGGCAGCGATTTTACAGTAGTGCAAAATTGCGAAACATTGGTATTTTGGCGCATATCGATGCAGGTGAGAAATAATTGTTTTAACAAACATATAATGATTTAAAACTATTAACACGATACTTAGGCAAAACAACTACAACGGAGCGCATGCTCTTTTATGCCGGCAAGACACGTACATTGGGCGAGGTGCATCGTGGTAATACGGTGACAGATTGCCTGACACAGGAACGTGAGCGTGGCATAACGATATTCAGTTCTGCGGTAGCTTTTAACTGGCAGGGTCACAAGTACGTATAGAGAATAGTTCAAAATAAGAGAAGACGATTTATTTGCTTGCATTGTAGAATAAATCTACTAGACACACCAGGTCACATAGACTTTACCATGGAGGTGGAACAATCATTGCATGCTGTAGATGGTGTTGTTGTGGTTTTAGATGGCACGTCTGGAGTAGAAGCGCAAACAATTACAGTGTGGGCACAAGCTGAGAAACATCATCTGCCGAAAATAGTATTCGTGAATAAAATGGATCGTCCTGATGCAGATTTCACCGCCTGTGTGAACGATTTATCGACAAAGTTGGATGCAAAGCCAGTTTGTTTACAATCACCGCTAAAGGATGAAAAGGGAAATTTAAGTATGTCCCTCCTATTTGTTTAACTATTTACAAACTGATTATAACTACATATATATACCATATAGATATATATTTTAAATTGTTTCAGCTATTTTCGATGTGATTACGCAACAAGTGCTGATTTGGGATAATGCTAGTTTGGGTCGTGAGTACAAAACACTTCCGCTTCTAGATAAGCACATCGCAGACTTACAAGACAAACGTTATGCGTTAATTGATGAGCTTTCCGGTATCGATGATGAGTTAGCACAGGTCGTTATTAGCAATGAGGGCTTTGATAAAGTCAGCAATGAATTGATACAACAAGCTTTACGACGTGCGGTTGCGCAACGTAAAGTGGTACCAGTACTTTTGGGTTCAGCGTACAAAAATGTGGGCGTACAGCGGGTAATGGATGCAATCATTGACTTTTTGCCAGCGCCACATGAGCGAAATCAGCTTTACGATTGTTTTTGGTAATAAAATTTGAATCTCAATAAGATTTCTAGAAACTCTTAATTTTTGCCAAATAATTAAAATAAATTCTTTTTGAAACTAGTGATGACTTTGTGGGCAAAGTTTTCAAAATCATACACGATAAACAACGCGGTGCGCTAACATTGGTGCGTGTCTTCCGTGGTGAATTGAAGAAGGGATCAAGGTTAGTGACCACACATAATACTGCAGAAGTGGTGAGCAAAGTGTATGAACCATTGGCGGATGAGTATCGTGAAATTAGCGGTGTGCCAGCTGGGGATGTTGCCATTTGTGCGGGCTTGAAGGTAAATTTTATTTTTTTGTGGATTTTTTTTTTTCAAAAATAATAAAGCAAAACAAATCTACTTCAGCACACAGTTACCGGCGATTTGCTCACAACTAACGCTTCATCGTTGAAAAATGCGCAAAAACGTTTGCAGAAAACAATGAAACTACCTGAAAGCGACGTGATGATTGAAGATGGTAATGCCGAAGATAACGGCCATGCGACGCTTGTCAATGAGATATTCTCCACTGATCCTCAAATTCCGGATGCTGTATATTTTTGCTCTATCGAGCCACCTAGTTTGGCGACGCAGAACGCCATGGAGGCGGCGTTAAAGCAATTGCAACGTGAAGATCCTAGTTTGCGTGTAAATTATGACTCTGTAACCGGACAAACTGTGTTGGGTGGTAAGGATTTTAAGACATTAAAAAAACCCGTTTGCCATTTACAATTTTAATATCTTCTCTCAAGGTATGGGCGAGCTGCACATGGATATTGTAAAATCTCGTATACTCACCGAATACAAAATCGATGTAGATTTAGGTCCTCTGCAAATAGCCTACAAAGAAACGATAGAAGAGCCAGCGCTGGATAATTTTCAAGTAGAGAAAGAAATAGCGGGGAGTAAACAGAGCGTAAACATCACTTTAGAACTGTTGCGCGAACAAAATGAACCGTTCAGGCAGGTGTACCTATTTTTTCTACAAATAATAGTTAAAAGAAAAATTTCACGAATCTTGTATACTGCAGTTTAGATAAATCCGGTGAGAATGCAGCAAATTTAAATACACTACGTCCCCGCATGCTACAAGTGATACGTAAGGGTGCGTTGTCGGCTTTAGAACGTGGCCCACGTGTTGGTGGTCAGGTCGTAGATACAAAAATTCGTCTGCATAGTATAACAATAGGGCGTGGTACAGCTGATTCTTTTGTTATGGCTGCCGCTGCGCAATGCGTACAAAAGGTAAAGAATGTGGTATATTGTTTTTCACGCATAATATTACAATATCGTTAAAAATTTTGTTTCTAGATATTAACCACAGTAGGTACACGTTTGCTCGAACCAGTTATGGCGTTGGAAATTGTGGCACCGTCCGAACGCATATCAGCAATTATAGCCGACTTGTCACGTCGTCGTGCCACAATAAACGACGTGCGGCCGAAAAGTGCGCATAATAAGGTGAGCATACACAACGATTACTTACGAACTCAAAGCTTATTCAATTTGAACATTAACTTGGAGATTTTTCAATACAGGTTATATATGTGAATGCGCCACTGGCTGAGTTGTCCGGTTATTCCAGCGTTTTGCGCAGCATAAGCTCTGGAACGGCGGGTATGACAATGCAACCATGCGGGTTTTCAAATATGAATTCAAACGATGAGGTGCGTGCGATACAAAGAGCACAGGGATTCGAGTAAATTGTGTGCGGCAACTCCTCGATAGGCACGCTACCTACAATACTTAAATTGTACATAGAAATTGAAAAGTTAAATGAATAAATATATATTTATTAATTTTGGAAGTTTTTATTTCAAAGTTTCTATTTCGCTCATTTATTTTCTTTGTTATATAACACTTTGATGTATTATACAATTCTGTCTTTAATGAATTGCTTAAATATTAAAGCATTTATGAATATCCATGTTTATTTTTCCAGTGTAACATTTATTTTGTATATCATTCCTTTTCATCAGTTTCACCTCAGAAATTCGTATATTATTATTTTTTCATATTATAAGGCAAATCATATCAAATATAGCGATAAGTTGTTGGAATTACTGGCAGTATCGAAAATCAATGTCTAACATATAACTCGAAATAATTTATGGAAAATCAATCTAAATGTAATTGTTTTTAAATATTCAATTGAATGTAAGATAAGGTGCTAACTGTAATTTTAATGTAATAAAATGTTCCACATTTTAGTAACCGCAAAATAAAACACTCGACTTTTAAAAAATTAACAAAATTTATCAAAAATTTTATGACATTTAAAAAGTAAGGAGATTTTGTGGAACACTTGTCGATTGGTACAACTCGATAAGCAGTGGATTTTCCATATGGGATTGGAGCACATTTATAATGTAATTAAAAGCTGTGAGCACGAACAAAAACGGTACGTTAGGACTAATAGTGCGCAACAATGGCTTTGTTCGAATGAAAGCAGATATTTTCAGGCCTTTATCACATCTCCTAATACTAATCCCTCCCACACTAAAAACTCAAGAAATATTATTATTTTCGAATAGAACAAATGAATTCAAGCTTTAATCCAAAAAATTACCTTTATTACTAGAAATAAACTCTCAGAACACTTAAAGATAACAAAGTTTAATTTGCCTTGAACTTTTGCACCAAAGTGCACCTAATCCAACATTTAAAAACTTTAAAAAGGCCTCGAATAAAATCGGAGTATTTGAAAATTATCCAATTCGAGAATTGCAAACATTGCGAACCTAAAAAGTTACGAAATATTGTAAATGGTAAACCGTTATAAGTTAAAGGCTTTTTTTCTTCTTTTGAATTGTTATTTTATTTATTTTAAATTTTCGTTTAGCGCTTTAAGTTTACTTTACTTCAATTTTAATATCCTAACTACAGACGTGGACATATATATGTGTATGTTTAAATGTATTTTTATTATATGCATGTAATATTTATATAAAATATAAGTTTACAAATTATGAATAATACAATAAATTAAGGAAATTAAGCGATTAACTGAACGAACAACGCAGTTGGCATTAACTTCGTAAACATAAAAAAAGAAAACGTGAAACAAAAAGAAAAAACGGTAACATAACTGAAAAGTTTACGGCGAACGAACGAGTGTTTCGTGTTTCATATACAAAGCCAAATATTGTTTAAACAAAGCAAAATTAATACAAAAAATTAATTAAGGAATTCAGTTGTTGGAATTAGCGTTATTTTTTTAATACATTAGAGTAATTTATGCATTGTACATATGTACTCAAAACATTCATACATATGTAGAAATGTACATATTCTCTTCCATTCAATATAAAATTAATATTTCAATATTATTTTTTAACGAATTAAAAAATACTCAAAATCAAAAATTGGAAGCAAGAATTTATTAAATTATGAATGCATACTTTTCGTGTATACCAAAAGTTTTTTTTATGCATTATGCATTATGCATTATTTAATAGAAACAAATTGAAGAGAACGTTGGGATTCTCGAAATATTTACTTAATTCACTTTTGCTAATCAATATGAAATCAAATCTCAGTTAAGTGCGCTGGTAAAACTGGACAACATTTGAAATGCAAGTAGTAAGCGCCTAAAAGTAGACTACAGTTGTATAAATAATATTTAAGGTGTGCTTCACATATATGTAGATGCAGTTTTTTGTTTTGTTTTTGTAGTAAATATATTTATGTTATGCCCGCCGTGGCTGAGATTATCGAAAACTTCTGCTATTTATTTATTTTTTTCTGCAAATTCGTCTTGCCGCTACTGCCTATGCTAATTCTTTATTGTTACATAAACACAAAAATAAATAAATGTAATTTTTTTCGAAACTCCTCAAATTGATCGCTTAATTTTTAATGCGTTTTCTATCATTCATAATGATATTCTTTTAAAGATAATTGTTTTTTATATGTTCAACTCTTAGCGATTTTTGTTTTTTGCCTTTTCGAAAGTAGTTATGTATATGTATGTATATATAATGTTTGTATGTATAAATAAATCTAAAATAGCGTAAATATGTATATAATATTACATAATATAAATACGACAATTAGCGTAATTTTGCTTTTTGTGTTATTTTCTTGTTTGTTTCGCACATCTTTTCATTTCACATCGCTTTCCCTTCTAGCATATTCGTAAACGTATGTTTGTGTAATTAAATTCACAATGCCAGAAATAATTGCAATTAATAATTATAATTACTTTTTCGCCATTCTTCTTCTTCTTTTAATAATTAGCAGCATCAATTTCTATACATAGATATTATAAGTAAATACATATATTGTAAATATAAATTAATAGTAATAGTATTTGTTATGTATGTTTGTATGCATGCATATCATATGAACGACGACGACGACGTAGAGGACAACCAAGTGTCAAAATTTGTTCGTTTCACAACTATTGGCAGATACTGTAAGCACGATCATACACACAAGCTATTGAACCGTGGCATTCTAACTTTAGCATTTATTAGTATGTATTCATGTCTTTTCGCAAAACGACGATGCTTTTGCCTTTTTTCCTGGTGGACAAAAAGGCTTGAAGAAATATTTTCAGGACATTGTTGCAGATGCATGTACGAGTGCAAGTGTGGGTACGGGTACTATGTGATGGTGTGCGTTTGAATGCGAAGGAAGTGGAAATAAAAAATCAGCTGAAATAATAAACGTCAAAGAATCGATTAGAAATTGGTTTTAGAAACAATACAATAAAAATATGAATTCGAAACAATGTTTAATGCATAACTCAATGTTAAAAGATATTGTTTTAAAAAGGTTGTAGCTTTCCATACGCAGCTAAAGACACTCAAATAATAGTGTAGGCTCACTATCACTACACCTATTTTATGATGTTATAACCAAAAAAAAAAAAAAACAAAGTTTACGAAAATTATGCTAAGACTGTTGGCTACAAGCTATACACAACATTTGAAGTTTAGGTCGATTGTATTGGAGTTGAAGTGGTTTTCAATATATTTCCGATTGTGATTTTATAACAAGCATTTTCGTGTTTAAAACATACTGGCGAGGTTGTAATTGCCAACCAAGGGTCGACCTGCTAGTGCTGCATTTTAGCCTCCGTCGCCTTTAGCTCTCCTAAAGTAAGTCATTTAGTTCTTATAAGCTCTTGATTTTTTTTTAACAACAAAGCAGCAATAAAGATATAAGTGCGCTTACCCCCTACTACTCCACTTTAAAATAGAAGTTTGTCACTTCATTTTAACTAACGCTCCTCAAAGTATGCATTAAACGCGATTTATATAAACACATACATATATAGGTTTTTTGTTATTTTTTCTACACTTTTCACTTACCAATTAGTTTTTTACACTTTTCTTGAATGATATTCTTCTTCCATACAACATCTTTTACATACTAATGAACTCGCAATTCAATTTGATTGAATTTTATATGCGATAATGGTTTTAGCTTTTAAGAAATTATTCTCATTTTTTGCTTTCGTTTTTGTTTTGGTTTTCTTTAACTCATCCTCATTGAATGTCGTGCTTCGTGTTTTGTATGTGTTTGTATTTTGTAAATTCATTCCTGTACAATACTCTTTATTTGTTCGAGTTGCTACATTTTGCATGTCCTTCATTTCTTCTTCTCTTTCTTTCTGTAATTGTATAAATGTATGAAAAAAACCAAGGGAAAAAGTTGTTAAAAAATAATAATTAAATGTATTATGTTTATATGTAAATATTAATAGATATAATTAAAAAAAAATATATCAATAAAATAGATTTACAACCAAAGGCAAGTACTATTTGTAACTAATAAAATACTGTTAACTTTTTTTAAGCAAAAGGGAGCGGGAGAAGACAAATAGCTACAAGAGTAAAGAATAAACGAGACTGAAGAACTACGTTTTACATTTTTAGCGTCACACATGTCACATGGTTTGTAATTGACTAATGTTCATATAGCTTATTTTTACTTTTTGAATATTATAATAATCTCGATTGCATAAAGAACACAAGAAACTGGTATAACTTCGAAATATGTTCATTAAACATCTCTCTATTATATATAAAAGTTTTCTGCTGCTGTCGAGAATCAACTAACATAAGAGCGAGCTAGCTCGCGCTCGGCGGGGGGCGGACGTAGGCGAGCGAGCGAAGCGAGCGTCCCGGACCGCAGCGGAGGGCGCCTAGTTTACTATATAAATAATCAGTAAATATTTTAGACATGACTGTTGTTGAGCCAGCCAACACTTGAAATTTTTTTAAAATACATATTTTAGATGCTTAATAAAAATTCTGGTGAGTAGAGTAACAAGAGTTAAAAACATCTAATTGTTTTAAGTAGAAAGTTAAATATTTTTATACCAAGCACGTTTCTTTGTAAACGTAAAAATTTATGACAAACGTTATGAAAATTAAAATTAATTATAAGTTAGTCTTCAACCAAACTTATGTCTTAAAATATATATCAAGTATTTCAAATATTACCAAAAAACAAAAAAAAAATAATAATGATTGAAATAGTTTTACTGCTCTAAAAAATAAAAAAAAAAAACTGTTGTCGCAAAGAAACGTGTAACTTAAATGCTAGACATGAAAGCAAAGGTGTTGAAAATATAAAAAATAAAATTAAAATAATAAATTTTAATCATTAGTATATCTAATTTTTAGATTTTATATATTTGTGCTTATATAATTTGGCTTATATGTGTATTGGTAAAAGGGTGAACAACTAATTCTAAATGTCTAGCAACTTAAAAAATGTTGATCAAAAAAATTCATAAAGCATAACAACGTTGAGTAGCACAGCGAGTATAAAAAATAATTAAGAAACAAGAAGGCAATTTTTTTCAAACTTTTGTTAAATTTTTTTACCTGCACTGTAGCATTTACTTCATCAATGTGCGCTTCAACACCGCAGTGCGTATATAGTATTTGCAATAAAACATAAGCAACATCTCTTTTTTTTTGTATTTTTTAAATAAAAAATTTTTAGAACGAATATGCGTGACCATTATTACTGAATAAGGAGTATGTATGTATTTTCGCATTGCCTTACGCGCACACTTTTTGAGGACACAGGAGGATTAGGTTGAGGTGTTGATTCTGGTTTGGAGGATTTTGGTGCCGGTATTGTTGGTGGTCGTGGAGTTTGTAATTGTGGAGGAAGTGTTAGCGTTTTGTAGAGAGGGGATTACAGTCTATGTTTTGTTGTAAATGTATTAAGGATACTTTCTTCTCAATATTGGTTGGTTTGGGTTTTAGCAAAACAGCAACGACCACCAGCCGCAGCCACATAGCCATCTGCAATTCAATGTTAGGGGAGAAAAAGGAGAGAGAGAGAGAGAGAAAAAAAAAAAGAAGACAATTCGCTGGTGATAACCAATTTTTTTTGGACATAAATTGCATTAAATGTTGTTGTTGTTAATTTATCGCAAAATTTTGTACATATGTTAAAAGTACACGAATGTATTAACACACATATGCATTGCATGTATTGTATATATGTTGTACAATGAAACATTTGTTGTCTTGTATTTACATGGTTTGAGTAAATGCAACAACTAACATGTAAGGAATAAAGAGGAGCAAAGAACTTAAGTTAACGAATTCAGAAAACGGAATTAAAAATATTTGAACGGAATACAAAAATATAATTTATGCATTAGCCAGTTATGAGGCAGCCATAGCGTAAAAACATATAAAACAAAAGTGAGCACAACTGAAGCACAGCTTATTGCAGAGTTTACGTTGAAAAACATAAAATTAATAAACAAAAACCTTTTAAGGGGGGTAGTAGGGGTTTTTAATCAGTTTTCGAAATAATTAACTTAATGCATAATATCCCGAGAATATTGTGTCTAAATAACAGGTCGATCCTAGAAAAATTAACGCAGTTATTTGTATTTTTATATCTTATGAACGTTTTACATCAGATTTCAAAACTTAAACGCGTATTTTTACCACAATTCACTTTTTCGAAGTCGGTGCCCCTCGTAATTTCAAGACTACTGCACCGAGCGTTTTGAAAATTTTAACACTATTTCTTTACATAATTTACGAGGTCGAGTCTCTTTCAAATTTCTTAATGTTTCAATAACATGAAAATTTAACAGCATATTCTTCAAATGTCATACTATAATGTACTTTTGGTTTTTAAAAATAGATTTCAACTGTTATCAGAAAAAAAACATAAATGTTTTACACGAATTAGTCCTACTTCCCCCTTAATAAGTATTGCCGCAATCAAATTAAATGCGAAAGGACAAATTATTATATAATTGCATACATATAACAAATGAAATAACGAAGGATTTTACTGATGTTATGAACCTGCGTGTTTCGAAAATATTTGCTTCAAACCACTTTGAACATCTTCATTTCACATATCGCAATACTACATAATATACACCATGATTTATCGAGTGAAATTTGATTGATTTGATTATATACTCTACAGTATAAATCTAAGCTTGCAACGAGCAGGAGCAGCATAGTCTCATGTAGGGTTAAATTTGAAATTTCACCAATAGTTTTCCTACTAAGATTTGTTGGAATAATCCATACATAAAGCCGCCATGGACAGTACCATATCATCGTTATTTTCATCAAAACCAGTAGACGCAGCTTTACTATTAAATTAAAAAAAAAAAATTCCAAAAGTAGGCACGCGTTTGCATCACTAGCCAGTCTACAAAACTACTCTGCTAATGTCAAATTTATAACTTAATTAAATAATATATATGACTGCAACGAAAATGTGTTTGTAAATGGAATAAAGGGTTAGTTTTGCAATTTTGAGGTTGTTTTCTAAACGACTAAGGAAATGAAAATTTGATCACAAGGTAGTCAAGATTTTTCTGAGTTATATACATATAACAAACATATGTACATATTTTTTACTATTAAATCAACAAAATGCTAAAATACAAATATTTATAGATAATTTAATAAAACAGTTAAAATATTTATAAATAAGTAGAACAATACAATTATGAAAGTCCATTCGTCTATATTAAACTGCTTGAGTTTGTTTTTTATGTTGTTTCTTTTAGTTTCGCCATCTGTAATTGCATGCTTTGAAGATATTCTATGTAAATCTTTGTTGCATTTAAATTTTGTCAAAGCATTTACTTTTTTGTCTAATCACTTTAATATTACTTTTTGCGCGCCGAACTTTGCATTTGCTCTTTAACGATTACTTTTAAAAAAGTAACCCTCAATGCAAACTAAAGGCGCATGAATTTGAATTATTTATTTTACTTTATTTGTGACGTTTAACGTCAATTAATTGTGTATTTTGCTGTGTATTTTTTTCTACTTCTACATGATTATGCGGCGACACCATTCTAATTTAAGTTAAATGTGCGTACATCTTTTGAATTATAAATTATTATATCTTTCATTTCATCGATATATAATTTTTGTTATATTATTTTTTACTGTTGAACCTTTGTTTCTATTGTTTAATATGTATGTATGCATGAATGAATGCTTGTATAATTGTGATATTGGTGAACTGCTAACACTAAAACAAGTAAAATCGAAACATTCTATATACTACTTTTTACTGCACTAAATACTACAAATATTTGAATTTAATTATATTTTTCTTGTCTTGTGCTTCTCTCTGCGTGTTGAATTGAACAATTGGTTTTTCGTTTTTGTTTTATAAACTTTGCTAAATCTAATCTATTTGCAACTATTGCAAGTTTTTGTTGTTATTTTTAAATTTTATTTGTGGCTTTTAATTTTTGCTTTAGCTTAATTCACTTAAATTTAGCTTCATAGAATTTGCTTTGACTTTGGTGTCATTTCAAAATTTTTAACCTCATTTCTTCATAAGTTTCAGCAAACTTTTCGCCAATTGCGAGTTTTCACAGTTTTTGTGGTTCAAATTTATTTTTCGAAAATGTATCAGTTGAAGTTATATAAGCATAATTAAAGTCTTTTGATAAATATAAATACAATTTAGCATAAGACTATCAAATTTAAATTAATGAAGACTTTATGAATTTCAACACAGTTCAACTTAATAACTATTTTTTATATAATTTATATGCATTAACGTTTTCGCGTTTCTGAATATTTCCAATAATTTCTTTGCGAATCAACCACGATTGTTTCTTAGCAGAAGCGCTAAGCAATACATCATACATAACTGTTATTTACAAAATATATACAGGCAGGCAATTGAAGCAGAAAAGCATTAAATTTTATAAATAATAAATGTAAATAAAACTTTAAATACATTTAACGGTTTCGTTTCAATTAAGTAGAAGTGGATAATACAAAAGCAACAACAATAGAATACTTTGGTTGAACCAATAACGTTAAGGAGCACAGGTAAAGTCAGAAAAGCGATCATCTACATAAAATATTACAAAACAAAATATTTTATAATATAACTGAGCTAACTAAATGGCAAAACATTTGCAGGCTGTGTTATTTAATTTAAGATTTTTTGGTTTTTGATTTTAATTTAAACTTTTTATCTATTTTGGTTTTTAGAATTGCATAATAAGTTCTAAAAAATAGTATCTAATAAAAAGTTTTGGAAAAATTAGATTTGGATTTCGCTTTCAAATCTTAACTAGACTAACTAGGTTATGTTTTATGATTGCCAAAATCTAAAACAAGACAAGATACAGTCGGAATCGATATTGTATATAAAATTATATACTTCTTGATCTTCCTGTAACAGTCACAAGTTACCTCTTTTTCGAAATTGTTGTTTAAGTTTTAGAAATTACGTGAACTAATTACTTTTGGAAAACAAGAAGATGTTACGAAAAAAAAAACCTTTCTGGATTGGCGTGCCAGACCAGACCAGACAACGTTTCAAAAAAAAAAGAATAAAATAGAAAAAAATAAATAAATAAACACTTCTTCAGTTCGTCTCAAATTCACTACAACATTGCAGTCATTTTAGGGATAAGAGTACAAGTTTATGTACAAATTAGATTTAATATAGATATGTGTATCGCATTAGTTATATCAGCTGCATAAAAAACTAGTACTTTTGATGTACATATATTAAAGCATATTTATATATATTTGTAAATTTAAAAATTGTAAACACTTAAAAAATACCTGCTCTTTATAGCAAAATAAAGGCAAATTTCAAAACTCAATTTTACTCAACTAAAACTTAAATGTACCAAAAACAAAAAGTTCAAATAATACCATTTTCCCAACAGAATTAACACAAAATTAGGAAAATTAGTACATAATATAGAGGTAGAGGAAAAATACAATTAAACCACACAAGCTGAGAAAACTCCCATTACCCGTCAGCCAATATCTTGTTGTTGATAATTATACCTGTTAGTAGTTTGCTGTTGTTGCGGCTGTGTCTGTTGTTGTTGTGCTGTTGGTGACTGTGCGGTTGGTTGTTGTAATTGTAGTTGTTGCGGATACGCTGGTGGCGGCTGTTGCTGCCGCGCACCAATCACAGCTCCTCCGACGCCTCCAACTCCACTCGTTGCGAATGTATCTAATTCTTCGTTGTTCGTTAATTGTTGTTGCTGTGCAGCATCCAATTGCTGTTGATCGGAAAGCAGTTTAGCTGCTAAAATTGACACATAAGCGCGATAGCGGCGTAGCTGTCGGCAGAAAAAGTTTTATGCATGTTTAAAATGTTTTGAATACAAAATTAAAAGTTCAATTCGCTTCGTTTTACCTCATATTGCAAGTAACTCTCTTTTTCTTTGTAGTTCTGTAGTGGCAGTCCTTTGTTCGGTACAGGTCCCTTTTTATGTTCAGCTAGTGCTGCCTCCAATTGCGCTAATTGCTGCTCATGCGATTCCAATTGCTCTTTCTACAAGGGATGTGGGGGGACAAAAACAAAACATTTTAGTCATTTAATATATCGGCGAGGCATATAGGCATTTTTCAAATATTCACATACCATCAAATATTTTGTATGCGTGCTAGGCAGGAGTGGACGCTGAAAACGTTTCTGGCTGCCCACACCACCCTCCAGCGGTGGCGCTGAGTATGCGGCACAAACGAAATTTATCGTTTCCACCCACGATTGTAGCTCTTTGGAATCACTGGTCTGAAATAAATACTCTGACTGATCGGCGGTTTGCAAACGGAAAACATGCTGCTTTTTCGTATAATCGATAGCCTTTGTGGCTAGCGCATGATGGATGCGTATCGCGTTGTGCAGATTATCGGACATCTACAAAACAAAAAAGGCAGATATTTCATGAAAAGCCTAAAGGTACAATGTTTAAATTAACAACTGCTCACCTGACTCTTACGGAAGCCATGCTCGTCCTTATGCAGAAAGAGTACTAGGTCACGCAGCGTGCAGTAAAACATTTTCCAGGAACGTTTACCGAATGGCGCTAATGTAAATAAGAATGATTAAATATATATATTTATTTATTTAAGCTTAAAACTCACTTTTCTTGTAGTTGGCATCGTAACAGCATTTGCGCATCACATAGCCCTTCTTGTATTCAATCGCCGTCGACGATTCCGGTATGTCTAAAAAGGGATTTTGACCGATAAGGCTGTTGCTTGTGCTATTGCCGACATTATTGTCTCCGCGTTGCTTTTGCAATTCAGTAGCGTCGTCATCCCTAATTCAAATTAGATAATAATATATTAATATATATATAATTAATATAAGTTATAGTGTTTTTACAGCGCCCACTCCAGCGGTTGCGATTTAATGGCCTGATATAAATACTTCAAGACATCTTTGGGGAAGTTTTCACCATCGTTAAGTTCGGCTAGATTTTCAATGAACTCCGCGCAAGTCATCTTCCGTCCGATATTCTGGCCATGCAGATCGGTGTTTAGCAGCATAATGGCGCAAGTTAAAGTGTGTACGGCGTCTATTCAAAAATAGAAAGACGGAAATAAGTAAAATTAATAATAATTAAATTAAGCATCAATAATATACAAAATTGTAATAATAATAATCTGCCTTTTGAACCGATTTTGCAGACAACTAATTGCAACTTCTAACAAATAACCAATGCAAACAAGTAGCTACAACAAAAGCAACAATAAAACATAAATAAGACCCACCTTGTGAATTGAACGTGCCTGGGTTACAGTCTAAAAAGCGTTTAGAAAAATGCACCAGCACACGTTCGCGCTCCTGCGTCTCCCCCGACAGCGAGAATTGTTGCAGAAATTCACGCAACGATTGATCAAGCGTTTTCTTTTCGAAATTAAAATACTTTAGGTATTCATCGGCAACAGCGCGGCTGAAGTCGTTGCTATAATTATAATAAAATTTTCAATTTATATGTCATACATGTATGTACAATTAAGCCATTACTCACTTTTTACTGAGATGACGCGACACGTCGCTCTTCTTGAAACCATCCAGTGAGTACAGTCTTTTGGCCAGCCGTATTGCCGATGGCATATCCACGGCCTTTGGTGAGTAATGGTAGGAATGTAGCGACTCCACATCGCTGCCATCATCCGAAACGGGTGGCGACGAGTCACGTCCTGTGCCGCCGCTATCACCGCACGCCGCCGCCAATGCGCTATTTAATGGCTCCTCCGTCAACGTGGCCAGTTCATCCTCAGAGTCTTTCATTTCCGAGTAGGCCATACGTGCTGAGGCACTATTACTATTATCGATGCCACGCACCTGTATCACTAGTTTATGCTGTTCGGAGTTTCCTTGTTGGCCACCACCAATCATTTTCTGTTGTTGGTGTAGCGCTTGTGCTTGTAATTGCAATTGTTGATGTTGCTGTTGCTTTTGCTTTTGTCGCGTTGCCGCCGTGTCGGATACGAGTATCGTAGAATCGGAATCGCTGGGATCACTAAGTACCATGCCGCCTGCAAGATCGCGAGAGCTCAATAAATTATCATCGTCCTGATAGTCGGGACTAGAAATATTCGAAATGGCTTCGGAGACGCTATGATCGTAACCGGCGCCACCCGTAAGACTATTATTACCACCACCACCACCGTTACCACCACTACCGTCACCACCACCACTACCATTACCATTACCACTACCAGTAGGACAATGTAACAAACCCGTTTGTAAAGCTGTTGTGGCTGTTGTTGCGCTGGTGCCGCCGCTGGTGCCACCATTACCGGCATTTGCTGTCAACTGTAGTTGTTGTTGCTGCTGCTGTTGCTGTTGATGACCACCATTGTTATTGCTATTTAACGCATACGCACCACCGATGCCAAGCGCGCCCTTCGAACCGGACGATGACATCACCGAACTGGATACAGATGTCGGTGACGCGGGACTACCAGCCGAATGCTGTGGCGACGAACTTATTGAACTCGAGTGAGAGTGCGAATGCGAGTGGGAGTGCGAATGTGACTGCGAATGCGAGTTCGGTGATGAATTATTGTGGCCGCCGCCGCCATAGTGTGTGCTCGAATACTGTTGTTGCTGTTGCTGCAGTTGTTGCTGCTGCTGTAACTGTTGTATCTGGTGTGGCGCCAGTGGTGCGTTATAAGTCCAAACAATGCGATCACGATTGGAACCCTGTTTATTGAAGTGCCGGACAAAGTAAAAGAGAGAGAGAGAGAAAATTTAAGAAATTTATTAGCATATAATTTTACCATTGTTTTATTAAATCCAACTTGGGCTCTGCTACCTATTCTAAATTAAGCACTAACTAAACTGGTAACTATAATTGGCCGACAATAATTGCTGTTTTTTTTTCTTTTTAGCGATTATTCTTTTATACAATATTTACAAACACAAATTAATTGTATTAATTTGTAGTTATTTGAAGTTTTTACTGATATTTTGATTGATTTGCCTTCCTAGAGATATGCTCATTTTACTTCGGCTTATCTTTGTTTCAATTTTATCGATTAATCGAAATTATTAAAATATATTTTGTAATACTTTATACATTAAAAATAATTATTTTCATGAAAGCGAAATAAGCTAAATATAATGCACTAAAAATAAAAAATATGGTTTTTAAGTATGTAGAAAAATATATAGGCAATTTCTATTTTTTCAAAATAATGCTAACCCTACAGCACTTCGCAAAATTAAATAAAAAATATAAATATACATATGTATATGTATATTCTTAGTATATATTGTACATACATATGTATATATTTTTTTCATAGATTCTTTACATTTTACAAAGACAGTTACTAGCAGCCCTTGTTCGAGTAAAAACTCGACTCACAAATAATATTTTTGGCATATATTTTTGAATTTTTGCAGATATCGATAATTTTCATATATTTTTTCTAATCTTAATAATTAGCAGACGACTGTGAGGGTGATAAGGGTCTTAATAGTAAAATGCCTTTAAAAAATCCTTTTTAGTAGAAATCAAATAATTTTGAAATAATTAATGTTTTACTGAGCTAACTTATAGCATTACTGTGATAACTGTTTTGAACAATATTAATTTATAAAAATCAATATTGATTTATAAAAATCCAAAGTTTCGATATTTCTAATTATATCTCTCTGGGATAACAACATTTTAGAAACATTTTTTACAACAGTGCCGTCTATCGACTAAATTATTGTTTAAAATCTTAATTTCTTGATTAAAAAAAATAAATAAATAAAATGAGAAGCTGAAAAAATTATTCTGCTATGTAACTTCATTTAAAATAATTTTATATCCCAACAATTTGTGGAGAAATCGTAGGCGAAATAATGGGTCTTTTAAACTTTTTTACTGTAATTTTTATTTATTGTATTTAACAGGAAGATAATTATAAATAATTATATTACAGTTTAAAGGCACGAGCAAGAAAGGCTATCGGCGGCCTGACTCTATTTGAACATTATCTAAAGAAATGAAGTTCTTTGAAAAAATGTTACAACTAAGTTGCAGTAACGGTGTCTTTTATATTTTGCATTATATTTGATTAGGCCGGAAAATAAATATACTGAAATTAAGGCGCTTAAAAATAAATATTGTCAAATTTGGTCTTTACTGATAGTTTAAATAACTCTTTACGAAGCACAAGGCTATAAAAAAACATTAAATTTTTTTTTTAATTGAGTACGAAATACTTAAATTGAATATATGATTGCATATTTTTAAATAATAGTTTTGCTTCAAAGAAATAAATACATTCCTATCCTTTAATTGTATACAACCATTTTACACGCTTTTTGATGCGACATACTAACACAAACATAAATGACAAACTACTACCAACAAAAAAATGTATTTACTATTAATGCAATACATAAAAAATGGCAAAATAAAATCGCTAAATTTCGCTAAAAACAACAATTTTATTAACTCAGCAATAATATAAACATTATAACTATACATATAACGCTCTAAATGCACACATAAATACGCTAATATAATAAAATACATGCACTTAAGAACAAATATCAACACATATAACTATTAAATGCGGCAATTTGATAGGAGAACAACGATAATTGAATACTTGTGGCATGATTTTGCTAAGCACATTTTAAGCAACTGCTACTAAACTGATAGTTACTAATTCAACTTTAACTATTTTGTACTAAAACTACTTTTGTATGTATGTATGTAATACGCTCCACCTTTTTATTAGCATATTCAGCTGTTGTATTGCTTGTGTTTATTGTTGTTATTGCCGTTTTTATTATTGTCATATTGCATGCAGTTTTTGTAGTTATAGTATTAGTAGTTGTAGTTGTTAGTGTTGTAGCTTCATTAACACCACGAGCTGTCATATTAGTACTGATCGTATTGGAGTTAGTAGTGGCAATATTATTTGTCGTTGGTGTGCTAGTATTGAAATTATTACAATTATTATTACAAGTATTGTTGATATTGTTATTATTGTTGCAGACACTTTCTTCCACTGCTGGCGTTGCTGCCGCTGCTGACGCATCCAAAACGATTCGTGGCACAGTCATACGCACTTTACGCCGTCGCCTATTAAATATATCACGTTGACTGATTAGCGTCGTCTCTGGTGAGGATGGCAAGAGTGTTGGCGAGGATGAGGATGCTGCTGCTGCCGCATTTAGTATAGCTGTTTTTAATGCCGTCGACGATGACGACGATGACGACGATGATGACGATGTGGATGTAGCAGAGGCAGCAACCGAAGCAGGGCCAGATGACGATGACAGAGATGTGGCGAGTGGAGAAAATGTGGAAACACGTCTGGTTGCTGTTTTCATTGTTGCTTTATTTTGGTGTTTAGTTAGAGTAGTAGTAGTAGTAGTAGATGGCTAGAAGATACATATACATACGCAGAAAAACAACAACAAAATAAAACATAATACCGACACCACAACGTATGAATTAATGTATAAAACACACAAGGTAAGACGGGATAAGGCATTAAATGCGTAACCGTTATGAGTTTGTAAAACACAAGTGGTTTTATTTTATGTGTGTATGTATTTTTATTTTATTTTTTATTATAAAATAAATTATGTTTAGAAGATAGTGGAAAAGAGGAAAAGAAATAAAAAAGACATAACAATGTTAGAGAGTGGCAGAGACAAAGTGTAGAAGTATTAGTAGTAGCAGAGAACGTATATGAATAGAGAAGGAGCAAATGTTAGCAGTACTAAAATGTTAATTGCTAAGAAGGAACATCGAAAACGCGCAAATTGGAAAATAAAATTCACCACAACTATCAGGGTACGAAACGAACTACACCACTCTATAAGCAAAATGTATATACATACATATGCACAGATGTTCATTGGTATGCGCATAAACAAAAATTGAAATAATAAAAACGAAAGTAATTGACCTCCGACAAGAAAATATAAATAATGAGGGAAATAATACTAAAATAGAATTCAAATATCATTTAATAAAAAAGAGTTATAAAAATAAAAAATAGTATAATATATAAAAAATGATAGGATTTGAACTTAGGCAAAACATTTCATTGCAATAAGGAAGTGTGCTATACAAGCAGCACCACAGATGATATTAGAACATATTTGTCTAATCTGTGAACTCAAACAGCTATTGTTGTTTACTTGCTTCAATGTTCATATGTCTATATGTGAATATTCTTGAAATTGCCTTCCTTCATTCGCATGTCCAAATATATTTGCATATATGTACACATATGTACATATGTATGTCCCTCAATATGTCTTTCGCAAAAAATCAAACACTCGCGCAAGTGACAAAAAAACGTAGACGCACCAGCATCGGCCAATAATATTCAAGCAAACTCGCGGCTTATTTTCTAAGTATTTTATATTACAACGACAACAAATTCATTCATAAGGAACGTGCGCTGCTTCAAAGCAAAGTGCGTTCGTTCATAACTCTGCGCCGCGCTATTTTTTCTGTGCGCCTGGTAAACCACATTTGGTTTTCATATAGAATTCCTACCGCAAATGCGCGAAAATAAAAATGAATGAAATTGAATTTGAATGTCTTCAGTAAAATTGAAGAATCAGCAAAATTTCAATTTTACAATTTGTATCACTGAAAATCCTACCATCCCCCTCGCGTTTGTATGTTGCCCACAAGCTGCTTCCTCACAACATTTGCTAAAAATCAGAAATTGAAGAATTTGTCTGATGTTCACTTCAGAAAGGAGAATTGGCAACATGACCTATTAGCGAGTTAAAATAATATTTTAATTTTTTTCATATTATGTACTATATATGGCATTAAATTATAAAATTTATATAAAATTGACATGTATATGAAATCGTTAACTACTTCTATATATTCTAAGCACACTGCTTATAGTACTTTTATATGTTTACTTATTATCATTATTTCATAGTTTGTCGATTTAGCCCATTTTATTCAAATACGACGCTATGAAAATGCAGCCCAATCGGTAATCGCAATATTTCAAAAGAGCATAAGTCAATTTTCAACAGCAAAGCCCTGCAAAAAGGACAAACGAGACAACATAGCCGATCGACATTGTCGTAAAATTGTTGATTGAAACAAATTTTGTCAACTCCGCCACGATGCGCAAAATTCGGCGTCAATATGTATGCGAGCTCATATGTATATATGTATGTTTGTCGACAAAATCGTCATTTGGTTACTTTCAACAACACAATGTCTGCGCGAACTCGCCGTTATTTCGTTGGCTTGCCACCATGCACATAGGCGTGTCAAGTGAGGGCTCATAATATATTGATATGTTGCTTAATTTGTATTGAAAAATACTGATGCATTTATGAATTATTTTCGTAATATAATATATATTATATATATATATATAATATATTCATACCTATAATCGTTTTTAAACTAAATTCGATAAATAAAATATATATCTGATATAATTATGTGGCAGTGCGCCCCAATCCCTCCTTGCCTGCGATCGTTCAACTCGCAAAAAGCCAAAAGTGTGGACAAAAGTCATTGCTTGTGCGGGGCAAGAAGAAGCAAGCATCAGCGTACGTGTACTCATGAATGTATGTGTGATTATCACATTTGTGTAAATACGCATAAATAAAGGAATATGCAATAAACCCAAACATATGAACATATTTTCCTGAAATATTTTAATTATCTCAGGAAGTAAAATATGCTATTAAATTAATAATAAAATAAAAAAATTAAATAAAATTTCAGTTTCATGAGTTTTAGGATTCGAACGTATAGGTTCGTATTCGGATTGTGCTTAACCCCTTCCCGCTTACGACCCCAGCCACCACAAAAGTGGAAACGCGGCCGCTTAGCCACCGTTTTATTGTTATCCTTTGTTTAATAAGCAATTGCTCACATAACGCACATACATAAGTTGGAAAACTAGCCTATTAAATGTTTATTTTATTATGAATTCTGAGGTTTTTACCGGTAATACAGATTTTTAATTTAGAAGGCTTTTCATAATTATAAATTTGTCATTTCATAGAAATTGAAAACATAAATCTAAATAGGTATGCGCAATGATTTTTCATATAGGAATATTCGTTGTGTCTATTTATAGCATTTCGCACATTGTGTGGTGTATTTTTCTTTTTCGAAGTTATATTTTTCGATGTTCCTTCATGTGGAATTACAAAATAGTACTCAAAAAGTTTTCATTTAACATTTGCTCCTTCTCTATTCATTTACGTTCTCTGGTAGTAGTACTAAAAGCAGAGAATGTTGATGAGTAGAGAAGGAGCAAATGTTAAATGAAAACTTTTTGAGTACTAATTTGTAATTCCACAAGAGGGAACATCGAAAAGTATAACTTCGAAAAAGAAAAATACACCACACAATATGCGAAATGCTATAAATAGACACAACGAATATTCCTATATGAAAAATCGTTGCGCATACCTATTTAGATTTATGTTTTCAATTTCTATGATATGACAAATTTATAATTATGAAAAGCCTTCTGAATTAAAAATCTGTATTACCGGTAAAAACCCCAGAATTCATAATAAAATAAACATTTAATAAGCTAGTTTTCCAACTTATGTATGTGCGTTATGTGAGCAATTGCTTATTAAACAAAGGATAACAATAAAACGGTGGCTAAGCGGCCACATTTCCACTTTTGTGGTGGCTGAGGTCGTAAGCGGGAAGGGGTTAAGCACAATCCGAATACGAACCTATACGTTCGAATCCCAAAACTCATGAAACTGAAATTTTATCTAATTTTTATTTTATTAATTGGAATCTAAGCATATCATTATTCAATTACTTTAATAGCATATTTAACTTCCTGAGATAATTAAAATATTTCAGGAAAATATGTTCATATGTTTGGGTTTATTGCATATTCCTTTATTTATGCGTATTTACACAAATGTGATAATCACACATACATTCATGAGTACACGTACGCTGATGCTTGCTTCTTCTTACCCCGCACAAGCAATGACTTTTGTCCACACTTTTTGCTTTTTGCGAGTTGAACGATCGCAGGCAAGGAGGGATTGGGGCGCACTGCCACATAATTATTTCAGATATATATTTTATCTATCGAATTTAGTTTAAAAACGATTATAGGTATGAATATATGTGTATTTATATATATATATAATATATATTATATTACGAAAATAATTCATAAATGCATCAGTATTTTTCAATACAAATTAAGCAACATATCAATATATTTTGAGCCCTCACTTGACACGCCTATGTGCATGGTGGCAAGCCAACGAAATAACGGCGAGTTCGCGCGGACATTGTGTTGTTGAAAAAAACCAAATGACGACTTTGCCGACAAACATACATATTTATATACATACATACAAACGAGCTCGCATACATATTGACGCCAAATTTTGCGCATCGTCGCGGAGTTGACAAAATTTGTTTCAATCGACAATTTTGCGACAATGTCGATCGGCTATGTTGTCTCGTTTGTCCTTTTTGCAGTGGTTTGCTATTGAAAGTTGACTTATGCTCTTTTGAAATATTGCGATTACCAATTGGGCTGCATTTTCATAGCGTCGTATTTAGATAAAATGGGCTAAATCGAAAAACTATGAAACAATGATAATAAGTAAACATATAAAAGTACTATATGGACTGTGCTTAGAATATATAGAAGTAGTTAATGATTTCATATGAATGTCAATTTGATATAAATTTTATAATTTAATGCCATAAATAGTGCATAATATGAAAAAATATAAATATTATTTAAACTCGAATAGGTCATGTTGCCAATTCTCCTTTCTGAAGTGAACATCAGACAAATTCTTCAATTTCTGATTTTTAGCAAATGTTGTGAGGAAGCAGCTTGTGGACATACAAATGCGAGGGGGATGGTAGGATTTTCAGTGGTGGCTGTCAAATTGTAAAATTGAATTTTTCTCGTTTTACTCAATTTCATTCATTTATTTCGCATATGCGTAGGAATTCTATATGAAAACCAAATGTGGTTTACCAGGCGCACAGAAAAAATAGCGCGGCGCAGAGTTATGAACGAACGCACTATGCTTTGAAGCAGCGCACGTTCCTTATGAATGAATTTGTTGTCGTTGTAATATAAAATACTTAGAAAATAAGCCGCGAGTTTGCTTGAATATTATTGGCCGATGCTGGTGCGTCTACGTTTTTTTGTCACTTGCGCGAATGTTTGATTTTTTGCGAAAGACATATTGAGGGACATACATATGTACATATGTGTACATATATGCAAATATATTTGGACATGCGAATGAAGGAAGGCAATTTCAAGAATATTCACATATAGACATATGAACATTGAAGCAAGTAAACAACAATAGCCGTTTGAGTTCACAGATTAGACATAAGAGTTTGAATATTGTCTGTGGTGCTGCTTGTATAGCAGACTTCTTTATTGCAACGTGAAATATTTTGCCTAAGTTCAAATCCAATCATATATTATATAGTCCTTTTTTATTTTTATAACCCTTTTTTATGAATTGATATTTGAATTCTATTTTAATATTATTTCCCTGATTATTAAATTTTCCTGTCAGAAGTCTATTTCTTTCGTTTTTATTATTTCAATTTTTGTTTATGCGCATATCAAAGAACATCTGTGCATATGTATGTATATACATTTTGCTTATAGAGTGGTGTAGTTCGTTGCGTAAATTGACAGCTGTGGTGACATTTTATTTTCGAACTTGCGCGTTTTCGATGTTCCTTCTTAGCAATTAACATTTTAGTACTGCTAACATTTGCTCCTTCTCTACTCATCAACATTCTCTGCTAAAAGTATCAGAACAAGAGTTTTAACAGCAGTTTAACAGTTCAAGAGCAAGAAATTTAAATACTAAAATTTTACTGTTATTGTAGTTTTTATGTAAAATTCAAATTTAACGCAACGATTACTTATAAACAGAGTGATAATAAAACTGAAAATTCCGAATGAATATAATATTGTACTACAAATGAAAAACTTTTAGTGGGTTTTCTTTGCACAAAATTTGTAAGAGTTGCTCGAATGTGATAACAAACTACCAATCAAATAATAATAAAAAAAATTGTTAATAATTTTGCAAGCCATGATTTGAACAAACCTATACAATACGCACAACAATGAGAATAATGACATAATTTCGCTAACAGACGGTTTTGGTTTATTAACAAGCATTCAAATAAGAGAAATTTGTTATACACTATTATAAACAATAAATTGTAAATTATTAAATAAGAACAAAAATAAAACTTCATGTGGAAAATACGCTTAGAAAATAAATCGTATTTTTATATTAAATATATGTAAAATTTAAATCGATAAATAACTTATTTACAAAATTTTTTTCATAAATTTGCTAGTAACTAATTAGTAGCTATTTATATTCATGTACATATATTTCGTTGGGAAATACCCGCTTAAATGGGCAATTTTTTGGTAAATTTCTTAATTGGATATATTTTCTGATTTTTGGCAAATTTTAATTACATGTTTTATAAGCTTCGACACTTTCGTATATAACTATGCATTTATGTACGTATGTATAAGTAAAAAGTTTCCGTTTAATATGCGTTAATTTTATTCGTCTCGCCTTCTTATAATTATAAACGCCCAATTTTCTGGGCGCCATTAATATTATCCTCCCACTTATAGCACATTTTTCATTATTATTTATGTCACGACCACAACTTACCTGCGAATCTTCCGAGTCATGCCTCGTATCGAGCAGCGTATTCAACGAACTATTCACATCCTCATCAATATCGATCGGTATCACTGCAGCCATGCCTTCACGCTGCACCTGCTGCAGGTGATCCTCAGATTTACTGGTACGGAAACCAGCCGAATCACATGTACGCACGACGCCATTGTGTCGCCGCACCACAACATCGTGGACAACAACACCACCACCTACTGCACCCAGGCTCGTTGGTTCTGGACTGGTGGGCACTGAATTCGCCGTATCCTTGTCAATTAATGGCGTAGACAGCGAGATCGGTGAGGTGGGCACGGAGAATGAAGTTTCATCGGGTGAGGTGTTTATGCCAGCTAAGCCGTCGCTTTTCACCGTCGCCGATGAAGAACTCGAGCCACCTGAACCGCGTTGCGCTTGCCGTTTTTGCTGATGATGATGATGGTGATAGCCACCGGCGTAATGTTGATTCGCACAATCGACTGAATCGCCGACGCCACCTCTGGCGCGCGCGACACTTTGTGCGTGTTTGTAATGTGCAGCGGCAGCTTTTTGCTTAAGTGCGCGCAAACGCTGCTTTGCGGATGCCGATGTCAGCGAATTTGATGAGTAGTCTTCGTCTTCGTGCTCGGCGCCACAGCCGTCTTCATCTTCGGCATCGAAATCTTCCCCTTCGACATCATCGTCCTCGTCGTCGCCATAGTTCGTTACCAGACACTGACGATCGCTGGCGTCATCATCGCCACACGCATCGCCTGCGCCAAGGCCACCGCTATTGTACGTTTCAATATTGGTAATGTCGTAGTGCGTTTGATCCTCCTCGTTTTCCTCCATGTCGACGACCTCATCATGATCGTAACTGCTGCGCTGTTGATAATGACTGTAATGGTGTCGTCGTGTTGAATGGTGTTGATGTTGCTGATATCGCTGTCTGCGATTGTTGTCACCGCCTGCTCCTTCGTCATCACGCTCTAACTCTTCGCACAACAACAGCGTATCGTCTTTGCGTGGATCGCTGTTGACCACGCCCACACCGCCTGCGCCACCACCACCACCGCTGTTGCTGTTGTTGTAGCTGTTATTAATACTATCCAACTGTTGCTGAAGCAAATGGTGGTGAGGTTGTTGGTGTCTTCGCTTGCCACGATCTTTGTGGTGGTGAGCCGACTCCGAACTGGCCGTATGAGTGGGCGAGTCCACCGACGATGATGATGTGGGCGAAGATTCACCAGAGGCACGAGGCGCCAAAGCGCCGTTAGCACGCGCAGCCACGACCGCACGCTGTGGTGAATCACGCAAACTGTCGATCTGTTAGAAAAGGCGGTTGAGTTCAAATTAAAAATCTAATAAAACTAGGTCGTATATTTTCAATTTAAACTACACACCTTTTTTGCGTGTCCTGGCAGTAGGTTACTACTTTGAGATGTCCTCGATAGATTCAGTATCAGTTCACCAGTCATCATGTATGCCTCAAAGCGTGGCGCCTTCGCTGGCTGCGGCGGCGCCGAGTTTGGCTCAGCGTCACGCTCTTTCTGCTGCAGCGTCGCCTGTTGCTGCTGCTGCTGCTGAGTGAAACGTGTGCTACCGCCGCTATAACTATTTGAATGCTGTAAATGCGCACCACCACCACTTACACAACCACCGGTGACTGGCGCTGTCGGCGCAATTACTGACGCGTTACCGTTGGTGGCTGCTGGGCCAGCCTTTGTTGGAATTTGTGATGGTCGCGGTCGCTTATGCTGTGGCGAATGTTGTACGGGTGGCTTTTGTGGCGCTTTCAGTGCCGTTGGAATACGTGATGGACGAGATGTAGGCGATGTACAGGTGGCGCCGGCCGCACCGCCACTCGCCGCACTAGTATTTATATCACCAAATTGTAGCTGTGCTGATGAAGCGGAAGAGCTGCGACTGTGATTGCCCTGTTGTTGTTGGCTGCTCAGCGCAGGCGTCGGCAGCGAACCCTGACGGTGTGGCAAGTGAGTGGGCGATTTGGCGTAGCGTATCGCAGGCGAAGACGATGAATTGGAATTGCTGTTGTGTGGCGGATCGTAAGAGTCTTGCAGTGACAACGAGCGGTGGTGAGTTGTGGGAGATCGACAGCTCGATGCTTTGTAATCGTAAATATGCGGAGATGGTTCGATGTCTTCGTAATGGGGATTTTTCGTATTGGCTAGTTGCTCTTTGAGACGCGCTTTTAGTTTGGGATCTAAGATATTTGAATTGTATGTATGGAATTTGGGATTTCAGCCGAGAAAAATTGACGAATGAATACTTACCACGACGCAGCTCTAACGTAACCGAGTCATCGGATAGTCGTAAGCACTTGAGAACTATTGGAAAATATATAAGATTATTTTGATAAGTAAAATAAAAGGTCTGACAAATATGGGGAGGTTATGTTAAGAGGTCTATCCTAAGAGGGGTCTGTTGTGGTACCTAAAAACGCCTGTATACTAATAATACCAAGACACCTGTGATCTGTGACCAGGCACTCAAACGACAAATATTGGAAAATTTCTATTACCAGGTGTATCGGTATGAACTGAGCGTTAAGATACAAATGCGTTGGTAGGGAACATTTGTTGTGAACGAACCTTAATTTTTTTTCTGTTTGGTTGGCATGACAACTGTCAAACATATTCAATAACCTTACAGTCATTAAACAAACAACATAATATTTTTTCATAATGTTGAAAGTGTCAATTTTTTCCCCCCGGAAAGTGATGATTTGCGGAAAGCATTAATTTTTGGTTTCCATTTGATGAAAAGTGCTGCAAAGACGCATCGAATGCTTGTCAAGGCATATGGTGATCATGCTCTATCAGAAGCAGTTTTGTATCGAATTGTCACTGACGACGAAAAATTGTTTTTTTTTTTTAAGGATCCTAAACGGTGAAAATCATGGGTTAACCCGGGACAGCCAACAAAATCGACTGCAAAAACAGATTGATTCGGTAATAAGGCAATGCTCTGTGTTTGGTGGGATCAGAAGAGTGTGTTATATTATGAGCTTCTAAAACCTGGCGAAACTGTTAATACTAATCGCTACAGACAACGAATGATCAATTTGAACCATGCAATTATCGAAAAACGACCAAATGGTCCAGATTACGGCAAAGTAATTTTGTTACACGACATTGCAACTGCACACAAATTGCAAACTGCAATATCGGTTCAGGATACAATCAAAGACCAGACTTGGGCCTTCCGATTAACATTTGTTTTCATCGATGGGACACGCATTGGCTGAGCAGCACTTCGATTCCTACGCAGAAGTCGAAAATAGGATGTCTCATTGGTTTGCTTCAAAAGAGGAACATATCTATTGGCATGATAACCACAAATTGCCAGAAAGGTGGTCAAAATGTGTAAAAAGCAATGGCAATATTTTGAATATTTTTTTTTACATTCCCATAAAATTTGTATTTCATTTTCACATAAAAACGCTACCGGTACCTTAAAATTTATCATTATCATTTTAGTGTTTGAATTAAATTTGAATTATATAAAAACATTCTTCTTCTTATTGGGTGTAACAAACTTAGTGTTCATATTATAATAATTATAGGAAAAGCCACACTGACTAAAATGAAAAATAAATTTTTGACTCACCTTCTTTCGTTGTATATCGATGAACGTCAGTGTCATTTACTTTTAAAATAATATCACCAGCTTCGACCTATAAAAAATCCAATTTAATATGTTTAATTTGTAGATAATTTTTAATAGTAATACTAGAAACATTTGAAAAGTTTTGTTTTATGAATTATGATGTAGGTAAAATTATTTTTAAATAGTATTTAAATATTATTTTTATTTAGTAATAACATTAAACAATTAAAGCTTTTTCGTAACAGTAAAAAGCATTAGCATTTTAAATAATTTGCTATAATTTTTATAACATAGAACCACGGGTACACGGGTACTTTTCTAAACGCCTATTTGTGCGCCACACCCTCCGCTATCTAAAACGATATACAAACAAGGCCTCCTTGCCACATATTCAAATGATTCAACAACAATAAAAAAACAACAATCTATGAGTAATTAAGTGTTGTCTAATAACTAGGCGGAACGAAATGCGTGGGCTGGAACTACCCTAATCAGACGATGCGACACGTCAACAGCACGGCAACATCGCAGCGATGCGACAACCCTTGAAAATTACTTTTGACACAATTTAGTGAAAAACACAATTGAAAATTGATACACACAAAAGATAAAATACAAGTAATTGTAGAAAATAAAAACAATAATAAAAATATATTCATTGCGTGCCGAAATAATACGCCTGAGAAGGATGAGTTGTTGCTAACGCTTTGACTGGACGCAGAAATTGAAAATACTTGTAAGCATCAGTTTCTATTGATTTTCTGCTTCTTCTTTTTTGTTCAGGCGTTTATTGTTTTTACGTTTTAACTAAAAGTAGAATATCACAATAGTACTTGAGGTCATAGGCACAGATAAAAGAATCTTAAGTGCATATATGTACATATGTATGGCTGAGTGTGTATGCCGAAAAATGAGATTGAAGTGCATCTTTTTAAGTTGCAATTTTTCAACTTTTGATGGAAGCGAACAAGACTGCTTTGCAAAACCACAACAACGATAAATGAAGATACGCTCCAGTTATTATAAAGTAAGCATAGAATAGTGCGATTTGAAGGTAAAAAATAAGAAATTGCTAACTCAAAAAGTGTCCCTTAGAAACTCGGCTAGCATAAAAAAAACTTGTTACGACTAAAAACGTTGTACTTTATATTGTTAAATAGTTTTTATTAAGTTTCCACACAACATGATTTATATTTATGTTAATTGTCGTTTAATTGAATACATAAAATGTGTATGTAAGTTGATCTTTTACCATGTGTCCAGCCTTATATTTTCGTGTGAACAGAGTATAATAAGTTTGTTACGAAGTTTGTAACAGCCAGAAAGAAACGTCGGATACCCTGTAAAGTATATGTATAAATGATCAGCTTGACGAGCTGAGTCGATTTAGCCATGTTCGTCTGTCTGTATATACGCGAACTAGTCCCTCAATTTTGAATATATAATATTAATCTGAAATTATGCATCTTTTCTTTCCAAAAAGCTGCTCATTTGTTGAAACCGCCGATACTGGATCACTGTAGGATACATCTACCATACAAACTTCATATATGGAAACGTTTTTTATTTGACAAGAAATCTTCACGAAATTTAAAATAGATTATTATAGTATATACATGTAGTTACCATTTAAACTGACCGATCAAAATTAAGATAAAAATCTTCATAAAAGAGTTCTACATATAGTTGTTATAAGAGCTTCACCGTTAAAGACTATTATAGCTTCGGTGTTGTAGAAGATAAAGTTTTTTCTTTTTTTTTTAATATTTTTATATTAAAATAGATAAATTAGAAAAGAAAAATACTTTTGGTTTTCAAATTAATATAATACTTTCTAAATTAATATATGTATATGAATATATATATATATAAAATGTTTGATAAGAATGTATATACCAATTTTTATACTCGAATTCACTTTCGATATACCGTTTTGCCAATACTTATTTAAAAGATTCGCATTTAAAAATTTGGCATGCATACATATGCTGGTTTCATGTACTATAATAAGTTAGCGCTACTTTTTTGACTGTGGATGTTGATTGTTTACTGAAAAAAACTTATAACAAAAAACGTTATACTGCGATTGCACTGCTGTGACAAATAATAATTAAAATAAAACTATTTCACTTCAAAAACCACATTTTCACCACTTAAAAAAAAATCCATTCAGTTTGCAAAATAATTTAAATATTATTTTTCTCCTATATTTTATGTATAACTTTAATAATTAATTTAAACATGTTTTTTCACACACTCAAATATTATCTAGTCGCCTTTATGTGCACACTACAACTTTATTTATTTTGTTTATACCCTTTATTATTTATTTAATTATGCGACGAGCAGAAATCACACTTCAGTGAAGCAGAAAAAAAGAAAGAAGTAAACAAAAAGTTTCATTTTCGGCGACAATGAACACACGTGAAACTATCACACAATGCATTTCTCCAGCTCACCTTTTGGCCGCCAACTTTTTCTATTATAGCTATTATCGCCACAAAATTTTCTTTTCACTTCTTTATTGCATAAGTTTTTTTCGTTGCAATTAAATTTTTTAATTATTTTACAAACTTTTAATGGTGCACTGAAAACTGCATGCTAGAAACATTTACATCGAAAGGCGAACGCGGAACTGCGACTATTAGTTGACCCACGTCGCATTAGGCACGAACGAGTCAGAGCGACCCGCAAACGCAATGAACGAACAAATATATAGGATATGTTGACTGACGGTTGGTTGGCTGCTTGGCTTGGATGCAACGACCTAGCTAACGATTAGTCAAACGGCCGACCGGTCGAAGAAACGAACAGCCGAAGGTAAATAACAACAACAGCAGTTTTAACTAAAGAAAGCGAGATTGAGATTTTGAGCGCAAAAATGCAAAACAAAAAAATAAACATATAAATATATATATTTACAAGGAGACCGAAAGTACAATATAACGCCTCACAGTTCTCAACTTGGTGGCTACAGCCCCATCTATTTTGATGCTTTTAACTACGAGGTGGTGTCCACTCACTAATTAGGAGAATGTCAGTAAGCAGGAGAAATATGTGTTGTTAATACAGAAATAATTTAGAACTAATAAATATTTTAAATGGTGAAAGAGCAAAACATTTAAAATATACATAAAGTCACACGAAAAGTTAAAAGTATTTACAAAAGCAATCCACAAACGTCTGAACGCCAAACTTTAGCATTTCCTTAACTTCTATGCGCCACAGTTTATTGAGTACACAAATCGGCTGCGAAATGTGTTGGAGAAACTTGTACCAAAATATGCGAAAGTGTGTATGGAGGAGGCGGACAATAAAGCCGTACGCTGGCACAATTAGCTTTAACGCAATGGTACAAGATGAAGATATATAGTATAATATTATATATAAATGCAAAAAGCAGCCAAGTGTGGCGATAACTCTATTGGCAGCAGATCGCAATTTTTGTTTGAACAGCAAATTAACGAAACTATGTGAAACAGCTAATCAAAGCGAAAATTGAAATTAATATCAAACATTCCAGTATTGATGGCTGGTATTTAATACTTGGAGTAATTGTTTGTGCAAATATTTATTTTCGACAGCTTAAAATTTTATTAATATCTCACTATTCTCAAATATATTAAGATATCTGCGGCGACGGATATGTTTATTGAGTGTGTACTGAGGCGGAACTACAAATGATATGAACATAAATCAAACTGTATCCCTATAATAAAGAGCAGCAGCAGGAAAGAAGAGAGCGCATTAAATACAGATTTTCACACAAATACATATGTACATACATAGATATGCAGCTGCAATGGTGCCGAGAGTGATTAAAAGAATGAAGGTTGCAGCGAAAAACTGCACGACAGAAATAGGTTAGTGTTATTAGTGGGTGTTGCGTTGGTGTAGTATAAATAAGGTTAGCAGCAGAGTTGCCATTAGGCAAAGTGTTAGAAAGATTGTTATAGCATTATTTTCCAAACTACACCAAAATAATTTGTTAAAACATTTTATGAACTGTGAATATGACAAATAATAATTAAATACAAAAAAAAAACATACAAAATAATTATAATTAAGGCAGGTGCTGTGGTGTATGACTTCATTTGATAAAACAAGGCGCGCTAATTGCTTATATATGCAAATTGATGTTATCGATTTTTGAACTGTTAAAGTATACCGTAGTTATACACTAAATGCGTAATTTAATTCATATGAAAATTTTGTGGCAACCCTACCGAGCACTGTTACAGCAAAGAGTGGGAGAGCAAACTATGAGCGCATAAAATTTCATATCCGTAATGACTTATCAAAACTAGTGTGCAAATATGTATGCATGTATATTTGGGAGGCATTCTATCGCTATTTTTTATTTTTTATTTTGCTACATTTAACCACTGCGATGACAAGTTGGAATTGAGTACTCAGTCCTTAATGTGCTCAACTACTATACATATCCCATGGCGACACAGCGCGAAAAAGCAGCTGATGAAAATTGTAACGAAATGAAACCACGCCGACACCGCTTGATACGACGAATTCAAACCGAACCCACACATTCATTTGGCAATATCAAGCAGCGCTGCATCAACTCCTACACACACACACACACATGTACCTACATTCATACACATTTACATACTCGCAAGTGTATGCACTATCAACACTTCCACTTCCAAGACCGCAAAGCCCAACCCGGCGCAGTGGGAATTAACGCGATATAGTTTGAAACAAATTAAAACAACGCTTGACTAAGTAATCGCGCAAAGAAAGGGGTGTGAGATGAGAACAAATGCGTGCTAGACTGCTGCACCTATTTCTATGTTTTTGTTAATTTTTCCACCTGATTATAACTGTGCTGCGGCACATGCGGCTCACCGCTATGTCAAAAAACAGCTGTGGCGACTCCCACAAAGCTGTCTTATAACATGAATGTGCGTGACATGGACTCACTGAATACAACTAAACTACCGTTGGCAACGAAGCGGAACCAATATTAACACCGACCGGGCGAACAGCCAGCCACCAGCCAATTTGCGGATAAGGACAAGCGTGAATGCATTTGGCGTTTGCGCGTAGGAAATTGGTTTTTGTGATTTTATTTTAATTACAACTAAATGGCAAAGAAAATAAACAAAAATAAAATAAAAGCAAGAAATGCCGTCGCGTACAGAGAAGGAAAAAGAAAAATATACATTATGAGAATTATAATTGAAAATTGCATTGGTCAGCGGATGTACATAAGTTCGTATGTATATAAGTAGCTGGGGTTATGTTTATGTTTATGTATTTAGCCCGAAATTTGCAGTGGAAGCGAATGATGATTTCACATTTACAAGCCTGTGAAAGTTTTCGGTTCCTTACTTCTTTGTTCGCAATGTTTGAACTCTACTCCAGCTGAATTCAATACAGTAGTATGGGCTTATCTAACTAGAGTGATTTAAGCTACTTCTATTATACATCTATTCGATTAATGTTCGATTCGCTACTGTTCAAAGTTCGAGTTTCAAATAGTTTTTAAATTACCGTTACGGTGGTATGAAAACGTAGTAATTAAATTTTACCCAAGTTTACTAATTTTTGGCATAGTAGCAATAAGTTTGTTTAAATTTAGATGCTTAATTATTTGCCATACACATATCGCACTATTTTTATTTCAGACAATTTCCAAAAATATATTGTTGACTTTTAATAGAAATTCGAGTACTCCTAGAAACAAATGAAAGTGATGCGGAAACGGTTAAAGTACTTTTTCCTTGAAATGTATTACACACGATTCCTATTACAAATATTATTGAGGTCAATTAACGCCACAATCATATGAATGATTTATAAATATGTTTTTTGTTAATTTTATATTTGTCAGCCGCAAGACCACAGCAAAGGGTGTGAGTCACCCACACAACTAACTTCCCATGCGTATATGCACATATACTGGTGATGGATGATCTAACTAAATGAGAGTACAGCAACTAGAGATGTCCGCTTGATGGCTTCCAATATTCATGTTATACATTTCAGTATGTAATATAGTGAATGTCACCAAAAACGCAACCAGCATGGCGTATATTTATTGTGTGAGCTGTTGTTATTCTTATTGTTGCATTATAAAAAAAAAATTTAGGCAATGCTTGGCTCAAGGTCGACCAGGGTGCACTGATTGAAATTCATCACTGACCCTTCACAACACGCGCACAAAAAATGCCCGCCATGCACAACGCAACAACAACAATAGCAGCAGACACAGAGATCAGCAAAAGCAAGATTTGTCACTCGCTTACACGTTGGCTGCTTTCCTGCGCGGTTCACACGGTGGAATGACAATGAGTTAACAACACCCTAGCTACCCTAACAAAACGAAAAAAAACACCAACACCAACTGACTTCAGGTTAAATGCCGCGTTTACAAGTGTTCGTGTATATATGTATGTATATGTGTTGTATTTGTGGAGGTCTTTAATTGAAGTGGTTGGATTGAATTTGTTTTCGAGCGCAGTAACCAGCCAACACATGTGTTGTTTATGTGTTTATGGCGAAAAAATCTTTCAAGAACAAAAAAAAGAAAAACGAACAAATTATAGTCATTGCGCAACGACTCCCTCGAGAAAAAGTGAATGCACCAGTATTGCTATATAAAGATATTAAAATAAGACAAATTAAAAATTTAAGTAAGCTTTTTTGTATGTGTTCAAACGCACATAAATTATTAACAATAATAAACGTAACGACCAATGTAATTCAATAAAAATGTGTAAATTTCAGTGATGTGGCGAAAGAGAGCGGGCAAATACGCGCACTTTATAAGTGACGAGAGACGCCTTTTAAGTGACGACAGAGTCCATGAGTGGCATCAGTGGGCGGTGGCGAAAATAAATTGAAACAACTGTTGTGCAGAAAGTGAAATTACTCGCATTTGTCAACAACATGAAAAGGGAATTAAGGAAGTGGAAGACATCTTTATAAGTATAAATATAATTATTCATTAAGAGGGCAAATAATATGTTAAAAATACTTAAACCAGATACATTTATGTATACATATATATGTATATAACAGCTAATCAAATTTGGCCATGGCTGACCAAAAAAAAACCAACAACATTTTCACGTATTTTAATACAAATTTTTACTATCGCCTTCAAAATAGTATATTTTAGAGCCAATACAAGCATGCCAACGCTTGTTATTGGACTCGGCAGGGATGGCCTTCAGCGAATGACTTTAATTTGCTTCATTGGACGCATGGCGTGTTCCCCCCCGTGTAACAAATTTTTTAGTATCGAAAAAGAAAAAAAAAAAGACGCAGGCAGCCAAATTTGGCGAATACGGTGTCTGCGCGATGACTCTTGTTTCGTGTTTGGCCGAAAAATTAGTAAAAATTATGCTATAACGCCTGAAATATGGTCGTCTACGACAAATTGCTGCACGTAGAGAGCTTAAAACGACCAAGTAGTATTCCCTATTGACCGTTCGATATTGTGGAATGAATTCATGGTGAACCCCACCATAGCAATCAGAGAAAACTATGAACATCACCCTTATTGTTGACCAAATTTGACGTAGGGTTTTCGGTTTCGGCTCATTTTTGAAGCGCCATTCGTTAGATTATTGGACATTTTCGACGTTATATTCACAAACCCACGTCCCGTCACCAGCAATGCTGTGTTGGATGAATGTAGGGTGCTCAGCTACGTTGTCAAGCATATCTTTTGTGATCTTTACTCGTCGTCGTTTTTGTAAAAGATTCAGGTCTTTTGGTACGAGTCTAACATACACAAAGTATTAACCAAATTGAATTGAGTCGATCAATAAGAGTTGTTGCGACCCTCTGCTATCTGCCAACACGACGAGATTCAAGCACTGCTTCTATAACTTTTTTGATGTTGTCGTCATTAACAGTGGTTGATGGACGACTCGCATAAGACAACTCGTTGACTTAACGACGTTCACTGAATGCTTTGTTTCACTCAAATACATGTGCTACTCACTCAAATACAGTAAACTCCCCAAAACGCTTCAACAACAACATTTTCACCGATTTCGTAGCTGTGATTCCATTGGAAAGACAAAGTTTCAAGCAAACTACTTGTTAAATTTTTTTTCTATGGTAAAAATCGGCCGACAACCTTTTCGCGTCATAAACAAACAGCTGCTAAACACACATCAAGACATATAAAGATCAAACTTTAAACGAGCATAAAAAATGGTTGAACACAGATAGGAAGGAATTTTTTTATCGATTCGATGTGCGCGCGTATTGAAATGGACCAATCAGAGTTCTGTTCGAATGTTTTCGCAATTAAAGTCGTTTCCGAACACTTAATGAATTAAATTTGAAGCTTTTTCATATCAGAAATACACAAAGAAATTTGCATTGTCTACAGTGGAAGAACTCCCGTTATGAAAAAAAAGTTGTATTATTTAAAATTTGCTACGGTCGAAATTTAGTCGCCCAATGGTAGTCAAGCACTCGGCATTTAAATACGGTGATCGGCAACCAACGTCAGATAAGGTCAGATATTGGATAACCGAAGTCATAGGATTGCTGATATTTCATAACTATGAACAGAAATAGAACTCTATTGAGGACTAAACAACATTAAATACATTTGATAGGGAAGAAAAGTAAAAGTTGTAAATAATAAAAGAAAAGTTCAGTGTCCAACTGATTCCAAATAAGCCTCGAAGCTAACCAACTATATGATCAAACCCCAAATAGGGCCGTTTTTAGCCAAACAAGCATTTCACTTGTTTCGACAACGTCCGTATTGGCCTTTAGTTCCTTGAGCAAATTACTTTCTCGAGAAAGTAGACTGTCCAAAACACTTAGACGACCAACTCAATAATTTTTCTTAGATACGAATACACAAAATGTTAAGGAAACTAAAAAATTGCTGTCCTACACATAGGTGTCATACCTTCACACGAATATCAAAAGTAGCTTGTACCATCAGAACAGAACAGAAAAAAGTAATGACACAATTTACGTATTGATGTAAAATATATGAGTCGTTGCCTCGTTTTAACCAATAGAATTTCGCTTTCACTATTAATGAAAGTGATTACAGATATGCCTATTAAAGGTAGGGATATTAAAAAAGTATTGCGTATTCTTATTTTATTAAAGGCTAACGATTAGTTATAGTTTTATTTGCGACTACAATAAACTATGTAGGCATACTCGTATATGTAGGGATGTCATTTTATAACTTGATCCTAATGACCTCAATTCGTGGCTGCATTTATTGAAAATCAATGTTATAGACGCCAGCGAACGCCGGCAATTGCACACATCTCTATACGTATGTAGGTATGTGATATATGTATGTGTGTGTGTGCATGTGAGTGGCGGTGTTGGAGTCCATGTCTTGGCTGCAACCACCACGTTGAGCAAAATGCACGACAAAAAGGCACAGAAAGCGACAAGCGAAGAGCAATGCATAAGTAGCTGAGCAATGAGTTCAACCACCTGCAACCAACCACCAGCTTGTGCTTCATATATGCTTCACTTACAAAGACACACGTATGCATTTGGCCTAGTCAGCCTATGTATGTATGTGGCAGAGTTCTTGAGCGTTGGCGCCAACGGCAAACCGTTGCTGTGCCTCGGTAACGTCCATTAAGTGGAGAATGTGAATAACTGCGCGTAAGCACCGGCGAAGCGCGTATAAGCACGACGCTGATGTCTAGTGATTGCAATTATTACAACTACAACAACATTAAAACATATACACTAAAATACCAAGTAAAACTTCAGAAGTGCGGGTGGCAATAGTGACGGCTACAAGCGTTGACGAGTGAAAGCAAATGACCTTAAGGCTAAAAGACGAGTGACAGTGCCATCATTCTTGCAATTTCGGTATTAATATACAGTTATAAACAGATGTATGTATGCACTCCGTAAAGAGGAAAGAGCAGGCAGGGAGAGACACTGGCAACATCTCCAAGGCATGCGCAATGCCAAGTTGCTAATGGGGGGTTATAACCTCAGACGATTTAAAACCGTAATCAATCTCCCGAGGAACAAATTTCGACTTCTGGTCGCGTTCTACACCGGACATTGCAGGCTTAACAAGCATTTATTTAACATGGGCTTGGTCTCCTCTGCAAACTGCCGGTTCTGCACAAATCCGACGTTCTTGCCTGTCGAATGTTTATATTGAATATCTTCTTTTTTTTAGTTTTAAGTTTTATGCCACATCACCCTAAATGTAGGCCACAGCTTTTATAACTTTTTTTACATGTTTTATCTGACTTACACTTTGATCCAAGAACCGAATCAACAGTCAAATGAAAGCCGATGTAGTAGATCGGCAGTTATTGCCCATGAATTGGGAAAATACAGCGAAAAAAAGTATACCCCGCCTAGTTGAAATGGTTTAAACAAATTTTATTACTCTATATTATTTTCTGTGAGTCCATAGGATTTAGGCGTGAACGCCGATAGGTAAAAGTCGACGTACACTCATCTTAGGATAACAACTCGGCGTATTCTGAGGTTGCCCTTCTTCTTAAAATATTGTAGATAGGTGTTCACGTAACAGGCTACCGACGCCAACCCAACAAATAATTTCATATCGTTTCGAGCCCATCGAACAAAGACGCATCTGTGTCCTACACAAAGGCAATGCTACGATTTTAATAACAAAAAAAAAAAGACCACCCTTTCACCCATTCCTTTGGCGTATGCCGCCAGGCAGTGATTGACGAAGTGTGACGGCTGCTGCAAATCCACCATTTGATGCCCGACTTTAGACGCGTGATCTGCGCTCGTGCGCTTCGCTGCGTGAACAGCAACGCTTTTTCGCATTTTTTCCGTCAAGTCAACCCACAAAGTAGGTTACAATATTGCCATCTTCCATCAACTTTTAGCCATGCAGCGTTGTTGTCACAACTCGACAAGCCATTCTGCACTAGTTCATGCACATACAAACTATCATTTGCGATGGTGAAATATTGGCTTTTGTTTTGCAAAGTTCTGCTGCTTTTGTTGTTATTGTTGTTATCGACAGCATTTTCAAATTGTTAGCTTACTTCTTGAAGCGTTTCAATGAAATTGACTTTTTAAGTAGTTTGCTACTTATCGACAATTTTCTTATAACACATACATATATTGTATATGTAAATATGTAGCTTTGTACATACCTATCATTAATGTTGCACACAATGTGGCACATGCCAACAGTTCACAACTGCTCGCTTACTATCGCCCGGCATTAAGTTACACGCTAAGAACTATTGCAATTTAGCCTGAGTCAGTCTACCGAGCGCGCATCTGTATGTATGCAAGTGAGTGTGTTGAGGGTGTGTGAAGTGGCCGCACCAAAGCGAAATAAAATTGCACGCAAACTCGAATGAACGCTTACCCACTCTTCTGCATGTATTTATATAAGCGTTGCTGTTGTTGTAATCGCGCTTTTAACTTCTTAAGCGCAGTGTGGCATGACGACAACGCTGTCGCTCGGCAGTCAGCAAACACCAGGCAACAGCATGTGGTACCAGCTTAATAGGGAAAAATGCACCCCAAAGTTATGTGCAAACGCAGCTGAGGTGCATCCGTTGGTTAGAACTTGCTCGCCGTAAGTCATTTTGCACCGAATCATTACACGCTTCAAGGCATCGTGCTTTGAGTTCGGCGCGCTCGGTTGGTTGCGGGGAAATTAGAATTCACTATTAAGACAGTGATAGGCATGTACAACATTGGACGCGGTTAGTTCGATAGGGCAACGGGATTTGGAACAATATAGGTAACTCTAAACCTTTTAAAAATCATTTATTTGGCATTCACAGCGAAGCTTCGTAAAAATTTAAATCGAATCAAAGAAATACTTAATATCAGTAAATTAGTATGGCTGGCACCGGTTTTATTTATTCATTCGTATCATATCAAGCTTAAACAAGTCTTTAATTTCAGAAAAATCTATGAAAGAATTACACAATCTGCGAAAGTACTCATCTCAACTCAGCGGTTGCATAACTTGTAAAATGGTATGTTCCATAATTTTAACAAAATATAACTCCTTTTCAATTGAAAAAATGTCTTCCATTCAAAAAACCACCGAATTATCAAACTGTCTACTTACTAAGTATTAAGAACGCACACCCTTTTCGTGCTTGAGCCAGCGTTTTGAAAGCATTCTAAATTCATCGGTCACATAGGGGACACATGGAACTCACTAGTTAGCCGTAGCTAATGGTTGCCACAGCAGACTTAAGTGGGTATAACACTTATTTCATTAAGTTATTTACTTTGATTGAAGTTAAAAGACAGCAATGTAATTATACTCAATAGTTAAGGATACGAACATTGTAGTCTTTACAGGAACGCGTAATGTAAATATATACAGATTTTAATATTACGAAGACAGCAGGATTTTTTTTTTCATTATTCAGCCACCTTCACTTGACTTTCGCCTTTTGGAAACATCAACCATGTACAAGATAGCGATATGAAAATTACTGAGGAATCCACAAAAAAACTTATCATCTAACTAAGCCCGTAAAGCCTGCGTGGTGTTAAAAAAAAATTAAAGAATCTTTTGAAAGCTGATCTTTTTACACCTCTACTTATTTTTTCTTCTATTTAGAGTAGCTAGCATTGTATTTTTTTATCTTATCTTAAAAAATTTTTTTGGTTTATTTACACGTGCTTTTGGCATTTTCTTCTTATTCTTTAGAGTAATGTGTGCAATATTTATTCAGCACAGCTTTTGTAAACATATTGAAGATTTGCAAAATTTTGCATGTTTATAAATATGTAAATAAACAAAAATGTATTAAATACACGGGAGTGAGCAAAAAAACCGATAAACTACGAAATTCGATAAACGATTATCAGCATTTTGCAAGTAAATTCTTAATTATGATTTTAGAAAAACAGTAAAGCTTATGAAAATATGTAGGTCAATAAGGTATTAACAACAATTTTCATATGATTGACTAAAAATGCAGAAATTATGATGACATTTATATGACAATTCCATTTAAAATGTTAATATATTCAAAAAATAAAAAAATCAGAACTTGCAACAAAATATAATTTATTTTAATTTTCTATGGATATAATAAACGAAGGATGAAAGAAAGCAGAGCGTAATAAGGTTGCCCCCACTGTTTGTATAGTTGATTACCATCTGATCAAATATGCACCAGACTGGTTTATTTAAGACGATATTCTGATTTAGAGGCCCAAATTTGACTTTTTTTTGGATCCGTTAAAAAAAAATAGATATTTTATCCATAAATTTTTTATTGATATTTAAAGAGTACAAATCATTTATAATATTAAAAAAAAATTTCAAAAAATTCCAGGCCGGCAAAGTGGGGACTGATAAAAAAAATGGTGTGCAGGATATCAGGATTCCCAGTAACCCGAAATAGAAATTGTTGAGTGATCCTTAAAGAGCAAGGATGTAGTTATGGAACTACGAGAGGATTTGGAAAAAACAAAAAATTCACAAAATGGCATCTGTTTGAAAAACATGGTTCGTTATTTCCGTTTCTTTGCCGTTCGAAATTTTTTAAAAATAAAAAAAAAAATGTTTTTTTCAAAAATATTCTCGTAGTGCGATAGTATAATATATAAATAAGCTCTGTATAAAATTTCAAGTAAATCGATTGAGTAGAACTTGAGATATCATGCACACCGCTTCTAAAAAAATAGTTTAGAGAAAAACGACTTTAAATCTCGCGCCGAGCTGCCAGTCGCTTTTGTGGGCGCATCTCAAAATGAGCTGTCGTTGAAAATATTGCAAAAGTGTTTTATCAAGAACAAAAGTATTTAAGTGGGCACAAAGCATTCAGTGAAGGTCGCGAAGTCATGGAAAATTGCTTCATGCGAATCGTCCATCCACCTCTGTTAAAGAGATAACATCGAAAAATGTACAAAAAAAAAAAAAAACAGAGCTTCAAAATCGTCGCTTTGACTTCAGAAATATAGCATAGGAACTTAAAAACTCTTTTAGATCGACTCTCCACACTTTGGTTAATATTTTGGGTATGAAGCGTGTCAATGCTAGACTCACTTGCCAGTCCGGGCCACTTTTGATCAGATGGTATTTGAATAGCAAAACATGAAATTCGTCGACAAAAGCATAAAAGCACGACCTAACATCTAGCAAATTCAAACTAAACTACTAGCTATTAATTGAGGTTAGGATATACATATATTCAACAGCACTCACATGGTCCCGAAAAAAACTTTTTCTGAACTTGATAACGCGTTTCCCAAAAACTTCTCACTAACTGAAGCGACATTTATGGATATATTAAAGAAGGAAATGCGATTATACGCGCTTCCGCCAACCAACGATTAACGGGAATATGTAAAATACAAAGAAAAAGAACAAAAATAGAAGTATTGACATAGCAAACTAGGAAAGTGACACTAGAAATCCGATGACAGGCGCTTAAAATTACAAATTGGCACGTGGGCGAGCAATAGACGGCAGGGCGGATATGAACCTTCATATAATCGCTGGCAAAGCAAATTTGTGGGCGGAGTAGGAGACTAGTGCAAGGGCTTAGCTAAGCAAGCCAACAACCCGTAAGTTCACAACTGCTAGCGACTACAACAACAATACTGTGTAGGACAAAGAACAAAGCCAATGATTAGTGCAGTGAGTGAGACGACGAGACGGACGTAGAGTGAGCGCATAGAGGGCGAAAGTTCATGAAAAGTTTGCGTGTTGTCTCTGTGTGTGCTTGCGTGAGTATGTGGGTGTTGGTTGTCAACAACATCGACAGCACGGTTGAAACATACTCCGTTGACATCCGAACTGTACAAAGTAAATTCATTTTAATTCAATTAAAAACTACAATTTCAATTAGAAGCATAAAAGAACTAAACACATTTATGTTGCTACTGTTTTTGTTGTTTTGTTGTACATACATATGTATGTGTGCTGCTTACATATTGTATTTGGTATGTGTGTGTGCTTGCTTTGATGATGTTTCTCCTGCGTAGAAACTAATATTAGACCAAGAAAATACAACGACAAACAAAAAAAAAACAAAGCAAAAAAACCATAAAAACAACTACTGCTACCACAAACAAAGAGTCTAAAGCAAAGCATTCTGCTTTTAGTAGTTAAAATACGAGCAGCTGGCGTGCAATAACAAAACAAACAATTTGTGATTCGCCAGCAATAACAAAAACATAAAGCAAAAAAAAAAAAATTACACTTGCAACACCTAAATAAAAGCAGAAACAGAAAATAAAAAGTGTAACGAAAAACCAAAAAAACAACAAATTCTTCAAAAGAGTCAACGAACAATTGTCTATCTCTTTGTCTGTCCGTCCGTCCATCCATATTTATCTATTGTGTGCCACTGCTGGCTTGTCTGCTGCTTGGCACACCTAATATACAATACACATGTGCATATGTATGAGTATGTATGTATGCATGAGTTTGCCACTGTGTATGTGCCGTTTCAGACAGGGACGCAAAAGAGTCTCATACCAGTTTATTGTGGGCGAGGGGACGACGAGGAAAGACGAAGGGACCGTGCCACTCGTGTTCGGGTGGCACGCTTTGTGTTCTTTTTCGTAACAGCTCGGTGCTACCCTTTTCAGCATTCCTTTTCACTTTCAAATCCTTTGAATGGTTGCAAGAGCGCTCGGTTTCAAATGAATTCGATCGCAAATTTGAGTTCTGTTATCTATTTTTGTATGTAATATGCAAATACGTATGCATAGAATAATAGAAATATTATGACAAATTGTAAATAAGGAGAAAATTAAGATATAGATTATGGAGTAAAGAAATTATGAATTTTTAATATGGAGTAAAGAAATTATGAGTTTTTAATACTTAAAGATTAGGAAATTCCTATTATAAATTTGGCCTTGAAAATATTAATAGCGGATATTCAATACATTCTTGTGGATTAGGGAATTCCCGTTTTTAGTATTTTTTTGAAACTATTTAGCGGGTAGGTACTTGTATTATGCATATTGTTCTACCATATTCATGGTAATTCATTGCAAGCAAAATGTGTGACCATCATCTCAACATACAAATGAAATACGCAGCATGCAGTGTTGCGCGGTGTTGCGCAGTCGAACCGCACAAATATTTACGAACATTTTGTGAAAAGGAATGCAGAAAAACTAGACTCGAGTTGCTGGACTCTTTTTGACCGTGTGAATGCCCAGAGCGACACCAAAAGAAAATTTGAAAAAGATCAGACTCTTTTGCATCCCTGTCTGAAACGGCACTATGCAACCAACTGCTGTCTGCTGCGTTTGCCTGCACGTAAGCTAAGTACGCGCTGGCGTATGAGTAACTATTGTTGGCGTTAGTCTCGGCATGATTATCATTATGATCGCGTGCATGTGTAAGTGTGTGTGTCTTATTTGTTTGCTGCTTTCTTACTATTATTGCTGCCTTCGATACGATTTAACGCTATTCAACGGCAAGTCATTATAGTTCAAGTACATTAATGTGCCCGCATAGCCGTACAGAAGCTCACACACACACACACACACACGCAGTAAATTATTATTGTAATTGAAGAAAATGTATGAAGCACATTTGTATTTGCTGTAAGAACTAAGTTTGTCTGTAAGTACACATTTGCATATTAATAGTTGTTAACGCATGACTGAAGCACTAAGAGCAATGCCTTGCAAGAAAGCGCGCACAAAGCAAGTGACTAAGTATTGTGTGCGTGTGTGTGTTCAAGTGGGAGGAAGTTAAGTTTTTGCAGGCACCTTAACAATATGAAATAATAATGAATGTGAAGTGGGTATTTCGCTGTGGTAGGGAGTTCAGTGTTGTGCGCTTAAGATACATACATATATTCTATTCTACATATGTACAACTATAGGCATATGTTTCACTGTTGTCAAAAATTAAATAAACAAGCTTCATTTAAAATGACAGAAGCTTTAATTTGAGCAGGTGTTTGAATACAAAACATATGCACATAAATTACAAAATTTGGATAAAAAAAAATTATTTCTACCCTAAACAGGGTATATTAAGTTTACCATGAAGTTCGTAACACCCAGAAATGTCTTAGACCCCAAAATATTATGTAAATATAATATATAAATGTATGCCTGTATGAAACATGGCATGGATTATTTTGCAAGGCAAGGTTACAATCTCCTGAACAAATTTTTTAGATCGGACCACTATAGCATATAAGTAACTGCACTACATACTGAACGATCAAAATCAAGCTCTTGTATGGAAAATGTTTCGACAACTTCGAAAAACAATCAATAATAAAGTCATATTTCTTTGGCCCAAATTTATATCAAAAAGTCCCCTAACTTACTATATACCTCAGGATTCATTTTCCATTTTCAATTATGGGAGCCAATTTTTCAGATTAATAGATTGAAAACTTTATGCTATGTTATGGCCATATTACTTAAAAGACATTACTTGTATAATAATCAAGTTTGCTGTTTTCCAAAAAAAAAACAAAAAAAAAACCATTATCAATACATATAATATGTATATACAAAATGTGTGACGATACACTTAATAAAAATTAATAGGAATTTGCGATGCTCAATTGAACAAGATACATACATACACATTTTATCGCTGCTCTGATACACACAAATAATTTATAATAATTGAAGACGTCGACGGGTAGTCCACAGTTTTGCACGAACTTATTATGCGCCTTTATATACATATCTATGTATGTACATACTAATTGACGCCCACATCGTTGCAAATTGACAAATAAAATTCGAACTATTATAAATTAATGAAAAAGCAGGTCAACAAATGTGCAAATAGCCTATCAAAACAAATACCAATACAGAATAAAGAAGAAGGAAAAACGAGCGCGGAAATACAAGTAGACATACTTAAAAGTAAATAAAACGCTCGTAGCTAATAACAATCTAGAAACTATGAATCGCTGAAAAAGCAATGAAAACAAGACAAAAGTTAACTACGACTGCAAAGAAGCTATAATACCCTTCACAAATGCATTTCTTTTAGCGGACATTTTTTTGCTGGTTCTTTCTAGCCACGTTGTTTGATATAAACAACATCAAGTCGAATTAAGTTTACTTAATAAAGAAAAACACTTTTTTTATAAAGATCTTTATCTTAATTTTGATCGATCAATTTGTATGGCAGCTATATGCTATAGGGGTCCGATAGCGGAGCTTCTGAAAAATGAGCAGCTTCTTGCGGAGAAAAGAACGTTTGCAAAACTTCAGATCGATATCTCAAAAACTGAGGGAATAGTAGTTTGAGTATACACAGACAGATGGACATGAGTAAATCTACTCAGCTGATCATGCTGAACTTCGTGGCAAATTTAACATACCCTGTGCAGGGTATAAAATGTACAGAAGAGCTGAGACGAAAAATTTAAGCATTATTTTATGACAAATACACAAACACACACGGTAGATACATTTTTGTTTTGTTGTTAAATGTTGCTATTCCACAAGCAACATATCTCATACATATATACATACTTACATATATCGATATGTATGCAGTATATACATATGTACATATAATTGCTTTAACAATCTTCCAGTCGGCAGCCACTACTGAATTCCAAATATAGGGGCAGTAAAGCGGCAAAGTATACAGTTGCATAGTTGACTTGTGCATTTTACGTAATTTAAACATTGCGAGTAACTACAAAAACGCACATGTTATATGAAGAGGTAGATAACATGCAGGAAATCGGAAAATCAAATACTTTAGAAAAGTATTTTACATTTTTAATTATTCAACGAAAAAAAAACACAGAATTTACATTTTCACGTTTTGTGTAACATATAAAAATCATTTGCAGTTAAGTTTACTGGTGTTCAATTTAAGGAGATTTTACTTGTCCCTTTGATGAGGAAACATTCAATTTTTATTTTATGATATGACTATAGTTTTTCCTGCAGGGTACCTCTGCAAACGTCGGAGCGAGTATGCTAAATTGTTTATGGTAAAACAAGAAACAATAATAAACAAAACTCATACAAATGTGAATTCATAAATACAAAACAAAATGCATGGGCATACCTATACAAATGTATGAATCAAAAAATCGCCGGAAAATGCATTTAATTAATTTTTAATTTTTGTTATTTTCGCCATTGAATTTTGCGCCGCTTAACGTTAGGTGCTCGTATAAATGAATGAATCTGTTTACTTCAATGGAAACGATTTCGTGACGATTAAAAATGTTATTTATCAATAAAAAATAATAATATTCTTATATAAATATTATTATTACAAGTATGACAAACGAAACCAAGCATCTGTTTAAAGCCTGAGCAACCTTAGCTTTTTAACTACGTTGTGTGCTGTAGGAGGCTAAAGAAAATTATATACAGCGAATAGTACTGGCTTATGAAGGAAACGAAATGCAAAAGAAAAAACGTACACGGTTACGAATTTGGGGATTGAATGTGTAAGTTTGTCTACCAGTGTTCTGAGTATTGAAGATGATGGCTCTATGCGAGCTCTAAATCGAAATGGTAGAGCACGAAGTACGCAAACGCCAATAAATGATAATTCTAAAACAATCTTCTTCATTTTTAATTCTTAATTACATACATATATGCTTGGGATTATTATTTTTTGTTTTTCAATTCGGTATTTGGAGTTTAAAAGTTATTTTAAATTTTTTTGGGATTATTTTAATTCAAACGTATATTCAATTATTTTTTTATGCATTGTTTGCAACCCTGAAAACACATAAACAAAATATACTCGTACAATTTTGTTGATTGCTCAAGTGCTATTTTCAATTTCAGAAATTATAAAAGATATATGTGTATACATATATGTATATGTTTGTAAGCGTGATTTTTTAAACTCGCATTCTGAATTAGGTACTTCGTCTAGAGCAAATTATTATATTCTCTCCAAGGCTACCTTTGAGCAGGAACTGACATAGGATAACCGGAAATTATATTCAGAAACATTTAATTTTAAAATTTGAAAGTTTTTAATAATATGACAATTAAACATCAACAATTTCAAACAAAATTTCCAATTAACCAGATATACATATGTATGTACACAGATATTTTTGTTCTCCAAGATAAATACATATTTAATTATACAGTGAACTAAAAAAAAAACTTGTTCAGGCAAATGGTTTGACTTTGAAGGGACTTTTCTCTTAAACTATCTCAGCTTTTAAGCTGCAACCAAGAGTAACAATATGAGAATCTTATGTATTTTCGTATTTTATTACAAAAATAAATAAAATTGTTGTACACTTACTTTGGCAATACTTGAAATGCAATAACCAGGTAGGTACCGTTATTTTTGTCTGGTATTCGTATGGTCAAAACGTATTATTTGGTAAGCGAATTTCATTTGTGCAGTTGTAGTTTTGGCAAAAAATAGTGAATAAAAAAACATCTCAAGATTTACAGGCTCTGGTAGTCAAATATTGACAAGAGAACAAAAGTACACGCAAAATAGGCAATATTAAAAAGAATAAGGAAAATACTATTGTTCAGTACATTATTGCTTAATTCAAAAAGACGAGTGGAGTTGGAAGACTTGATTTTAGTGCAACGCCCAAACAAATTTGCACGCCCCAGACTGAAAATAAAGTTGCTCGGCGAATCACCAGAGGGAGGGAATCACCAAAATGTCCGCTGTCGCTAATGCCAAGGAGTTGGAGGAAGCTGGCATTGCAAAACTGCTCCCTCAAACTGTTCGGAACTTCTTGCTTTCAACTCAGTTTAGAGCGTATACACCACGAAACAAGCCGCAATTATCGCAGAGAAATACTGCGAAACGTTTACTATACTCCAAAGAGTATATCCACCGCAAAAACGAAATTTCAAATGCAAAGAAATATAAAACAAAAATGTTTAGAGGTTGCTCAATACCTAAGTACATACAAGTGATTTCCAATATACAATTTTCGTGAAATGACAGCTAATAAATGTGTGTAAGATAAACTGGATATTGTTATTTAAATTTTCTTTTAGACTTTTCCTTTGTTCTACGTCCATTGTGTCAAGGTCAAACGCTTATGTACGAGTATATATTTGTCAAATAGAATTCGACAATTTACTTACACTAGTAAGCGAATGCGTTTGCAACTACTTAAAATAAATATACATACAGTGTTGAAAAAAAATCTTAGGGACAAAGGGAAATGTTTAAAATTTTCAATTATATGTTTAAATTAAACGATTTATTCAAATATTATTGTTCATTTATATAATTAATGAACATTTGAGTAGTTATTTAAGGATTATTTGAGTTTGCAAAGTGAAAACGGATGCATTTTGTATTTCATGCCTCCGCATAGGGCAACATTAGAGTATTAAGGATGTTGAGATAATCTGTTGAACACATTTTTTCTTGTATCGAAAAGCATTCCCATAACATTATGGCTGTTTAATTGTATTTCGTTTCGCATTTTGAGGTCGTCGTATAAAAGTTTTGCCATCAAATCCAAATAAATTAACTTTCGTTTCAACCGACCACAGGACGTTATTCCAATTTCCACGAAGCATGTGTCACTGAGCAAATTCAATTCTCTTTTTTACATTTCGTTTGCTTAAAAACGGAACTTTTCTTAACTTCTTCCAGTTAGACCAGCTTCCCGAAGTCGATTTCTAACTGTGCGACTGGTTACTGATGCTATTAATAATTTTTTTAAATTTTCAGACGATAAAAATCGATAATTTTTTGATTGCATTACCAGCAAATGGTCAAACTGTAAAAATGTTTACTTGTTATCTAATACAATTAATTTCAACAAAATAATAAATAGGCAAACTAACAAATAACTAAATTTATTCAAATTATTTTAGCACGTGCACTTAAAATCATAATTTTGTGTCGCAATGCAAAGACTATTACAGTATAACGAGTGTTTAATTAAAGTACTGTTTGATAGCATTAGTTTACAGTTAATACTGTGGGACGAATATATGTATGCACATCTGTGCTATAAAATATGGCAATAAAAGTTATGTCTCTATTTTTTTCAACACTGTATTTACAAGTTCGTAAGTCTACTCACAAAATATCAGTACTTTTTCAATATTTCATGGATCGATTTAGACAATTTAAATCTTTTGAATTGTAGTGTCTTGCGACCACGCACGCACATTTGACAATCGCATTTGCAAAACGAAAAGTGGCCTTGAAGTGACGAACAAATATGGAGAAAATTTCGTGGATTACGAGTATGAAAAGTGGACGCACAGAAATAAACAAGCAAAAATATTTTCAATGGAAGCATACAATTGAACGAATGGCACGCGGCGCCGTTGTCAGGTGCAAAGCAACAACCAAAGCAAATAAAAAACGAAAAAAAAAATACAAATTATACAAATTGCTTTCATAAAACTAGAAACAACTCGCTTTCTTACAGCTAAACTTTCATTATGGCAACGCGTAGAAGATGGAAAATTATAATTTTTTCGACATTTTTTATTTGCACATCTGTACGCATTTACCTATATAAACATATGTATGCATAAACATGCGTGTGTGCAAAAATGTTGATTGTTTGCAAGTTTTAACATTTTTTAATAGCAAATGATAATGACAGCAAGTACAGCAGCCGTTGAAACAACAACAAAAAAAACATATTTTTTTTTTATACAGAAACGTATGCACATGTGTATTTACGTGCGTACACGTACAACTTGCGTTTGTTTATTCGCATAACTGATAGACATAAATCAATTGGCATTACAATTGCAAGACAAGATGACAGTTGCACCAAGGGATATACCTATATACATATGTACTTACATACACACAAGCCATATCAGTTTTTACTGTGCTTTGTACATTCGCATTCAATAATAAAACACACCACGTAATGCAGCGTAAGTGACGAGTAACGAGTAAATACGGCAGCGATCACAATGGAATTTATGTAGGCATGTTGTACGTAAATGCAGTGGGAATAAATGTCAATGAATAGCAGAATATTTGCAGTTTCAAAGAAGGCAGTTGGTATGTCGTATTATAGCAGTAATGTTAAATAAAGTGATAATAAAACGCATTTATGTAAGTATATAATTAATAACAACAACAGCAACATACACACACACAGTAGCAATAAAGAACAAGTAAGAAGGGGCTAAATTCGTAACTGAACATTTCATACTCTAGCAACTTGCAAGGATCAAATTCGGCGAAATACCTTCAGGTGTTGACGAAACTTCATATTAAACAAGTAAGGAAGGGCTAAGTTCGGATGTAACCGAACATTTTATACTCTCGCAAAGTCATATGGTATACTTGTGGATTGACTGATATTTTCGGTAGAAGGTCAACTATGGGCACTGGGGTCCACATATTTAGTACTTAGAGGCTTGAACAGTTTTGGTTCGATTTAGACAATTTTTGGTCATAAGGTGGCATACTTTAAACGTATTATTCACGCAAAGTTTTACTCCGATATAATCGTTGTTGCTTGATATGCATAGTGGAAAGTAAAAGAATCAGATGGAATGGAAAATGGAGTTATATGGGAAATAGGCATGGTTGTAGTCCGATTTCGCCCATTTTCGCACTATAACATAGAAATATGAAAAGAACGTTATTCACCGAATTTGGTTGAAATCGGTTAAGCAGATCCCAAGATATGGGTTTTCACCTAAAAGTGGGCGCTGCCACGCCCACTGACTAATTTTGAACGCGGTTCCTATAAAGTCATCTCATAACATCCCAGAGATAAAATTTAATGTCTCTGGCGTGTTTAGTGCTTGGTTTATCGCGCTTTTAGTATTTTTTAACAGTACCGTTATATGGGGAGTGGGCGGAGTTGCCACCCGATTTCAACTATTTTCACACCGTCAATAGAAGTGCTAAAAACATTTGCTTCTAGTGAATTTTGTTATTATAGCATTAGCGGTTTAGGAGATATGCACATTAAACCTATTAGGGGCGGAACCACGCCCACTTTAAAAAAAGTTTAACTGCAGATGCCCCTCCCTAATGTGATCCTGTGTACCAAATAACACTCTTGTATCTTATTGCGGAGCTTAGTTATGGCAATTTATTTGTTTTTGATTAATGGCGTTTTGTGGGCGTGGCAGTGGTCCGATTACGCCCATCTGCAATACCAACCGTCTCACGGTACCAAGAAACATGTCTACCAAGTTTCATAAAGATATCTCAATTTTTACTCAAGTTAGAGCTTGCACGGACGGACGGACAGACAGTCACCCGGATTTCAACTCGTCTCTTCATCCTGATCATTTATATATTATATAACCCTATATCTAACTCGATTAGTTTTAAGTGATACAAACAACCGTTAGGTGAACAAAACTATTATACTCTGTAGCAACAGGTTGCGAGAGTATAAAAATGTTACGAAAGAATTCAATATTCATTATTCGACGAAATCGTTAATGAATTATGATCAAATTTGGTATTTATTAAGTTATATTCTTTATTTTCTGACAAGGAACACGTGTACTAAGTTTCAATACGATAACTCAATTTTTACTCAAGTTACAGCTTGCACGGAGAGATGGACGGACAGACGTTCACTCGGAATTCAACTCGTCTCGTCATCCTGATTATTATACCCTGAATAGGGTATATTAATTTATATATATATATAACTCCACATCTAACTCGTTAGTTTTAGGCGATACAAACAACCCTTAGGTGAACAAAACTATAATACTCTGTAGCAACATGTTGCGAGAGTATAAAAATTTAATACTTGTACGGCGATTATAGATAACGAGATTATAGAATTACTATTTTCACGAACATAATGAATAAAGCATTGGGGATAAAATAATATCCAAGGAATAAAGTCAAGTATGGAATGTCTTGAATACCTACAAATGTTGATATGTTATACATACATATGTATAAGACTCTACGGACGTCAGCTAGAATATTAGAGGATCGTAATATAAACATAAAACGTGACTTCTACGCATTTAAAAATGGCAATGAAAACAAAGTGTTTAAAAGAAAAAAAATCATAAATTCTAAAAAAAACTAATTATAATAACATAGGATGTGCTTATGAGTAGCATAAACAATAAACGCTAACAAACAAACCAAGAAGTTGAAGTAAGGTAAGGTGCATAGAATATAGAGATAGAAATAGAGAAAAAGTAAGTTACGATATACGAACAACAAGCATAGGCTACTTTTCTTCTTCAAAAGCATTGTTTGACTGCATGCCATTATGTATACATACTAACATATGTATATTTGTTAATTTCTATGTTGCGCCACTCAAATAGAATAACAAGTTTGGAACATTACTAGTGCTTGGAAAAGAACAAAAAAAAATTTTTTTTTTTTCAAGATGATTTAAATTCTATATATAAAGAAGTGATTTAACTATATAAGTCAATTACGATGCACAAAAGCAAGTGTTAAAGGATTTAATTTCTGCATATACGTACATACATGCCTTAACTTATTCTCCTCATGGCTTTAATTCGAAACCTAACATAAGAAATAAGTTGTCAATATAATTGAATAAAAACAAATATATAAACATTTGAAACAGCACAATAATTTGGCAATTAAAAATAATTAAGGAAACAAAAAAAAGAAAATCAAGTTTGTGCGGTTCAAAAAAAATCTTCAATTTAAAACTGGACAAGAAAATACTAAAAAAAAAAACAGTAATTTTTCATAATTATTATCGGTAATACACATTCATGCATACTTGCTCATATATTTTAATACAAACAAAATCAATATTATTGTTTACATTATACTATTCAGATACAAATTAACAAAAGCTAATAAGCATATTTATACATACGTATGTACATATTATATAAACAAGAAACCGACATTTTCAACTCAAATAACGAACGCATCGTGGAAAATGGGGTAATTCACAGTCATAATAAGTGTGCATATTGCGGCAATTAGCAGATAACCTGAGTGCGCACAACGGCGGCAACGACCATGAGATGTGCTTATAAATTTGTATGTATGTACATTCACATATACTATGCGCTATAATAAGATAAGATTTCTCAGCCTCATATGCATTGTTGATGCTGTTGAACAGAACCTGCCGTATAAATAAAATCACAAGCTCTAGCAACAACCGGCTGATTAAGTCTTATCAGCTGATTATTAGTGATCTTGCTAATAATAGTTTATATAGGCATCAGATGAGTACAAGTGTAATAAATATATAAATATGTTTATACTAATTTGCAAACACTATTTTGTAGTGTATTTTTTGTGCGTATTATTTTAAGCACATACATACGTACATTTTCAATACAATTTCTACTGTTTAAATATTTTTTCCTTAGCACGCTTTTCGCTACAAATTAAATATATTCAACAACCGGTTAATAGATGTCTGGCCATTAATAACATTGTTGTTTGTTGTTGCTGTCCGATTGCCGGTTGTGCACGTTTTGTAATTTGCTTTCAAATGTGTCTATATACATATGTACATATGTGTGTGCATTTGCAAAAACAAAAACTAAAGAAACAACGTTCGAAAACAATTTGCTTTGCACGGAATTTGGGAATTTAATATTTTATGAGTACTTTTTTAATTATATGGTTGCTTTGTATACATAAATAACTGCTTTCTTTGACCCTCTTGGAGAGATTGGCTTTAACACGTTTCCGCCGGCGACCGAATTTGTTGTTCGCGGCAGCTGCCGGTAACGCTTAAATAGTTTTAATTCAGTTTATTTACAAACTTTTTTCTTTTCATTAGCAAAAACTACACATTTAATTGATTTCTTTCTTTGCACCACTAGTGGAACATGCCGCCCGATGAGACAATGGCGTATGTACCACTAATGGTACAAGCCGGAGGGAACGTGTTAAGCATTACTCGATATTTTTATGAGCAATTTAAAATCGTCTAAGCTTTAACGAGTATTATTGCTTGTACCGAAATGTTCGATTAGCAGAAGACGCCAATTCCGTAAGGGGATCGCTGTTGCTACCGCTTGCTTCGTACTGGCTGGAAGAATCGCGGTATGACTCCGCCCCAGTTTCCCAGCCGAAGCAGCTGTTTTAGTCATGCCGATCCCTGTGATCCCCGAATAAGGGATCTCAATTTAGGGATTCGGCACATGGTAAACCAACATAAGCGGACAAAATGGGTAGAGCATCTGAAGTTTTGCAACCTCTCCACCGGCGTAGGTAAGCTTGTAGTATGCTTTGGACTACTGTCAAGACCTTGTAGAATCCGAGAAGACATGACGACCGGGTTGATATTCAATTCGATGGCCATGTCTCCTCGGACCAGAAGAAGTGCGCGAGCTATTTCTGCCACCAATTCACACTGCACCTTTCGAAAGGCAATACCAAACGGTGTGTTACCCGAGGCCCGCCCAAACCAAAGTCCTCACCTGTCGCTGACCTTTATTCGAATACTCGATTTGTGGAAAGTCGGAATAGTGATCCCACTACTGAAAGCTGGGAAACCCGCCAAAAAAGAGGAGTCTTGTCGTCCGATAACTCCCCAGGAGTGAAGAAACTTGGGGCCTTGCTAGTCACGACATTCACACACCACCTAATTCTAGCAGACCACCAGCATGACTTTCGAAAAGTGCACAGCACCACAGCACTTAGTGTCATAAACATACATAGACAGTTCATGGCCTAAAGCAAAAGCCATCCTGTGAGAGAACGATCCTCGTAGCGTTGGACTTGTCAAAAGCTCGAACCCTACTCATCTAACATCTTTCTCCCTATGGTCCGATCCCGTCAAAACAACTCGTTTTCTAGGCCTGCCGTTAGATGACTTCGACGACAACCAAACAGAACCTTACCACCTAAGCGCGAATTAGATAACCGTTACAACAATCGTAAGAAAATAAATGTACATATGTACATATATAAATACATATGTACATATATATGTGTATTTGTATGAAAGGCCGTTTTGTTTTTTTTCTGCGATATATATTGTATTTTTTTTAAATTCGTTGCACGTTTATCGTTTCTTTTGTCATATCAGTTATGCAAATGGTTTTAATTTTTTTTATTTATGAAATCATTCTTCTTTGTTTGTGCGTTTAGTAATTTATTTTGGCTAGTCGTTGAACGTTTTAGCATAATTAATACGTTTATATATAAAAATACATAAGTATGTGTTTTCAAATAACTTCACCAAAGCTACTGCTCTTCCTTCTTCTGCATATACTTACATACGTGCACATATGTTAGTCATGCGAGCAGCCACGTTGTTGTGTATTTTTTAATTTTATTTCTACCCATTATCTATTTAACAGCAAGCCGGTATTAACCAGTTAGCTTAGACGCAATCGCCAACACACTTTGCCATCAACTCTATCGCCGCTGCAATCAAGGCGATACGACGAGTTTGCGCACGCAATAAACAAAGAATAAAAAATTATGGCGAAAACGAGAAAACATTGGAAATAAACTTAAAAAATGAAAAATAAACGATAATTTTTAAAGGAAATTTTAGAAATGTACAGGGAAATTCCTAAACTCTACAAATAAAGGAAACATTATAAATAATTTCTTTACAATTTAAAATCCAACCAAATGTCGCACATCCTCAATTATATACTCGTACATAAAATACATACATATGTATAACTATGACACTATGTATATATTCCTCTTAATTATGAGAAGAAAATGTTGCACAAAAGAAATTAAAAATTTGCTTCTGCCAAGTGCTTCTTTAGTAGCACAGCGCTGATTATGGTCTAATAAAGTATTGAATATGGTATACCTAATGAATGATGATATGAAGGCATTACATTGAAATCTCTAAGTTGTCGACATTATATATATTAAACTCAATGGACGGTTTATTTATGGACCAATAAATTCAAAATTGTGTTATTTTTTTAACATAAAAGTAGTTTCGTTAACTAAATGAATCTAGATAAAATAATATTCTTGGTAGTTCCAAAGTAGTGTTTTAGATAAGCTGACAAACTAAACTGAATTTATGTTTCCATTATATTTATGCTGTTTTAACAGCAACGAGGGTATTAGGTGACAGGATTTTAATATAACTACAGCAAATAATTTGTGACCAAAATAGGTTTAATATATTATTTCAACAAAAAGTACACATTCTCTCTAATAAAATAAAATAAAAAAATCGTTGCAAATATTATATTATGTAAGTATGTTGTCTTTATTTTTTACATAAACAACAAAAAATCAATTATATTTTCAAACGTTTAGAGGTGACAGATAATATATTTCCAAATTAGTAAATACTTATTTACTACTTGTTCATACAAAGCAAATAAAAACAAAACTATTGATAACGTTTAACTCACATCTTCAAGAGTTGATAAAACTACATGCTATTAAAAGATTGATAAACAACATTATAAGTCATAAAGTAATAATATTATAATAAATAAAAAACCAAATAAATCTTTTTATCATTACTTATGCAATCATTAAATCACAGAGCACTTTATAAGCAGTATTGATTTGATTTTTTTTAAGTAGAACTGCCATTATCTGAAATTGCTCTTTTGTCGAGTTCATAAAATTATTTGTATTTCCTTAGTTTAGTTTCGATAATAGAGTATTTTAATTAAAAACGCAACACATTCACTCTATAAATACCTCAAAATTAATAAGCACCTGACGAATTGAAGTGGAAGTGCTTAAGCTTTTGATATGGTAATAAAAGGCTGAATATACAAAGAACGTACATACATACATACATACACGTACTTGTATACATACATACATAGATAGAGATCCCTATAAACCTCTAATTGCAAACAATAATAAACAAAGCCATAAATCGATAGTATTCACTTTTTAACAAAACAGCTGTTTGCAGATGTTTTACAGACTTGCATGAAGTAACTAGAATTACCAGATTTATTATAGGTGATTTATGAAATAATTTGTTGAAAGTAACAACGCATCAACAGAAATTAGCCATAGGTATAATAGTCAAAAAAGAAAATATTGTGATATCAAATACAAAACAATAACAAGTTTGAAATTGTGTGCATAATTTTTCAAATGCGCGTATACACGTAAAAATCTAGTAAACTAAAATATAAACCGCACCCTAGGAAAGCAAAAATCTTATAAAGCCTATATAAAACAACAAAACAAGTACAATAAAGAAAAAATAAAGAAATAGTAAATAAAATTAAAAATATTTATTGAAATGTTGCGAAAGTTGAAGCAATGAATTCAAAGGGGATGAGCTACAATGCCGTAGCAACAAACCACAGAAATTTGATAATGTTCATATAAAAAGTATATTTCTGTTGAAAAACTTCCAAAGTATTGCTTACTATATATTATTAATGTAAATACATATATATGTACATAAATAATAATTTCTATTGTTTCGCGCAATACAGAGTATCTTCAGCATACCACGTTCAATTCCAATTTGGTAATTTTTTTACTTTTAATTGCAAAGCGCACAATAATACTAAGTACATTGCGACAACAAATACAACCGCATAGACAACACATTAACAGCGATTCAGTTGATAGATAACACACAACAAACAAAAAAAAAAGAATTCCGCAAAGATGAAGTCATTTCAAGCATGAAAGGGAAATTTAAATTGAACAGTGAAATGTTGTTATTGAGTAAAAAAAATTCGCTAACAAACAAGGCAGATTGGCTTGGTATAATTTAAAAAAAGGACTAAATAAATAGCACAAATACATTTGAACATGTATAATGACTATATTTTCATATGCATGGATAATATTGTTCTTTTCAGATTTCATTTGTACAGTTTTTACAAATTAACCTGGAAAAGTGTTAAAACAAAACTTACATACTTATAATATGAAAGTAAAAAAGAATCAATTCTACTTACCGCACCATCAGCGGCCGGTGAATTCTCGTGTATTTCATATATTACATGCGGCGGTCCCGTGGTGCCCAACAGCGAAAATCCAAAACCGGAATGTTCATTACGCCGCAAAACCACTTTCAGTTCCTCGGCGGCCATTATTATGCCGCAACTGAAGCTACTATTGCCGCTGTTACAAATCCAACCGCTCAAGTTGCTTTTGTTGGCGAAGGTGCACAAATACAGACTGTTGACCACTGCACAAAGTGCGATCACAATGCGACAAAGTGCCTATTTAATTTGTATGGTTAAAACCACCCGTTTTAAATTACCACTTGATGTTATTCAATTATATTTCAAATTTCAATTTCGATTACATTCACACATGGATAGTGAAACAGTGGCTGAAGTTGTGTGATTTTCGGCACAAGAAATGTCTAATATTATTTTATTCAACTTGACAATTTCGTGTGCGCTGATATTCTCCGCTTCCTGCCTGCTTCGTCTGCTTTCCCGTTCCGGCTACTTCATTACTTTATTTCATAAATTTTTTGTAAAGTTCTTCACAAAATAAGTCACTTTTTATTGGGTGCCGCTAGCATTCACTGCATCTAACTTGGCTATTTCTTTCTTTTCTGCTTTATAATATTTCGTGCTGATGAATTCGTAGTGCTTGACTGGATTTTTGGGCTTGGTCACACTGCTGTCGACGTCACCGACGCTGTTGCCGCCAGCAACGTTGTTGATGTCGCCGACGTCGACGACGATGTTATTTAGGCAGCCGGCAGCAAAAAGCCAATAAACGTCTTGTTGCTTTTCTTGCTTTCCACTCTTTCTCCAAATATTACACCGCTTTTGCTGCGTACTCTTTCGCGGCGAACAAACACAAACACCGAATTGTATTGAAGCAATGGCGCATCGTAGTGGCTGTTGAAACTTGCCTCTTTCAATTGCTTGTTCCTTTACTTTAAAGGTTCCTTTTGTTTTACTTGAAAATATGTAATTTGATGCATTTAGAAATTTAAAGGTTACTACTATACCGTTTTTTTGGGATAATTTATTTTTCCTCTAATTTTATTTATATTATTTAATGTTGCCTTTACATGGGTATAACCTATAAGCTTTGCACTTTGACTTCCCGATACAACATACCATACATTTTTTCTCAATTTCTTTATTTTTACACATATAACTACACTCCACATACATTTAATTAACGTCAGCTTTTCATTTCACTATACTTCATCTATATGCGAATTAATAACTCTCAATTTAATTCATTTTGCAAAACAAATTTCAGAGGGTTTATTTCTTCACATAACTCCGATGCTGCTGTTCGTGTCGATTTACTTCGTCCGCTGTTTGGCTGAAAGAGTCGCCGCCTGTGCCTATGTCGACATCGGCGCAACGTCGAAGTCGCCGTCAATGCTGAAGTTTTTCGATCAAATATTCGCGTCGTATCCTGACAGTTCACGAAGACCACAATATTAAATTTTTTCATTTACATTTCACATATAGTCACGTAATTATTATGCACATATATCTAAAAGCAAATCTTCGTCAAACTTTACATGTATTATCTATCTTTTTATACACTTCATAGATTTTAAACCACTGAATTCAATTCAGTACGCGTACGCGGTGTGTAGTAAACACTTGTATCGTATTTAACTTCTTTGACAGTAATGGCGCTGCCTCATTCGCAGCCGCGGCCAATCGGCAAAACTGCTGTCGTTGCATTGATTGTCCAGTGTTGAGTAAAAACGGAGTGAAAAAGTACTATTCACAACAAATATATTTATAAAATTCATAATTGATTAAAAATTTTACGTATAATATATATTTTTAGTAAAAATATGTTTAATTAAAACGAATTGATAAGGATATGAATTGTCTACACTGAACATCAATGAAAAATTACAGAAGTTCATATAATTTTTTACTAAACCAAATGAATCAATATGTTTTTCGACAACTCTCTTCTATCGGTAATATTTGAGAAACAATGTAGAAACGTCAAAGTAAAAAGGGTAAAGTTGTTTTTAATATTAGCTATTTATTCTGTCGTTTCTGATTATTATCCGTATTTAGCATCAAAACATGAAAAAAAAACTGTTCCTCCCTTATAATTGGAAATTTATATTTATAAGCGATTAAAAATATGTATATAATCAGAGAACGTTAATAAATATTCATTTACGTTCTCTGGTAGTGTGAAATACGATTCTAATTAGAAGAGGCAATTGCGAAAACGTGAACAAAACATATACAATAAATTCGGTCAAGTGTCAAACGTCAAAATCAGCAAAACTAATCGGGTGATTGACTTTTGGTGTTGCATTTGATTTTATAGTGTACTGTCACGAGAGAACGTATGAATTTACGTTCTTTGCTGTCACTACGTTATCGTCGTGTCGAAAGACGAATCTCTGGAAGTGATTAGAACTAGTTTAAACTTAAAAAGTTATTTAGTAATTCATTAATTAAAATGCAGGGAGTTTCGAGTTTAGTGAAAACAACAATTCCAGACTACTTGTCCAACTTGCCAATTCCCGATTCTTTCACCGGTTGGTTCAAATTGTCATGTAAGTAATGCAAGTTTGCATACAGTTGTATATTGCACAAATATAGACGGGTGAAGAAGAAAATATGGTCCATACTTATATATTTCTTGTACCATAAATCGAAATAAGGTCAGATATTTTTTGAAACTGATATCATTTGTTACACTTTTTCATATATGTATGTGGATTTCTGTTGGCCATCACTTTACTGCCTTGCTGTCAACTACTCTCCTGTCTTTGCACTTAAGGTACATTAAATGCTACAGATTTGTATTTACATTTTCTGATTATGCAATAGTCTTTAGAATCAAATACAGTGGTGCAGGCAAATAAAAAATGATTGAAATGAAATATAAATTACAAAACATTATTTGAATGACACATGTTGATGCGAATCTCCATTTTTAAAAAAACCAAATAATCCATGTAGTTTTAAGTAAATGACTTTTTGTACTTTGTGCCAACGCAGCCGCTACCTTTGAATTGAATGTTTTTCAGTCATTTGAAGTGATTTTGCATTCAAAATAATATACATAAGTATGTTAATTGGCGCATGCAGGGGTCAAATTAATACTAGTTTTTATCACATAAACACATAAGAAATAGAATTAGACCATAATATATACTGAAATAGTTTTAACTTTTATTTTTTTGTTTGCAAATAGTTAAGGATTGGTTGGCGCTCATTCCACCCACTGCCGTTGTTGCTGGTCTTGGCTATGTTTCATATTTAGCATTTTGTCCAGCCGCGCGAAAGGGCTGCAGCGGTTCGGGTCGCTGTAATCAATCTATACGGAAATCAGAAGCAAAGGTGGTGGATATGATTGACATTGAAAATATTGCCGAAAAGGCAGCTTTTTGTCGGTGCTGGAAAACTAAGAACGTACGTTAATTAGTAAATATTAATTCGTTATGATTGATGGCTAACAACTTGAAAAATTTATTGTGTAGTGGCCCTATTGTGATGGCAGTCATGGTGAACATAATAAACAAACTGGAGATAACGTTGGACCCGTTGTTTTACAAAGGAAGAAGTAAGCTATAGTTCCGTTCGTTGTTAACGACGCTAGCTGCAGTCAACTGTTGTTGGTTTCATTGTGCCAACCGCTACGATGACAAAATATACGGAGATATATGGAGAACATTATAGTAATAGTTGATTGAATTTAATATTAGCAGTTGGTTTATTTTTTTAATTTCTCTTACTAAACGCATTTTTTTCAACAGAAAATTCTAATGATCCGTTATATGTCAAAAGACTTCCCAAAAAAGAAAAAATAGTTAAAAACTTGCTTTGGAAGCATATTAAGCGAGCTAAAGTTGTCCTATAATATTGAAAATATGTGCTACTTATACAATAAATTATAATCAAATTACAAAAACGATTTTTTAATCAACAAAACATGTTATCCAATATCCAGTCATCAGTAATATTTTATAGATCCCTGATAAATGAAGCTAGTTTGATTTTTTTTCCAATTTTTATTAAAAAGAACAGTTTTTGTTTAATATAAATAATATTTCCTCAGCTTTCTGTTTGGAGTTTGCGGCACTTATAAAAAGAAAGAAACCTACGAATGTTTATTACAAAAAGGCATTGATTTTCGTGAGCTTATAGATTTATTTTCAGGATGGCTGATAGGGTTTAGTCGGTTAACTATAAATTACGACCCATTTGGTGACACGATAACTACTTATTGAAGCTCAAATCTTCGTTACGAATGATGTATTTCTCCATTTATTTAAAGATTTTACCCTGGTTGAATTTGCGACCATCCTTATCTGTACCAGTCCATGAGAAGTACTGTTGTACCAACTTTTTGGTTTCTTCGGAACTGGCATCAAGTTTCTTCCACGAGTAGCAGTCGTAGTCAATTTGCCAGTCAGGTGAAAGAGGGAAAGCCAAATCTTGGCCGCGCCACACCCAAATTCCGGAGATGGTGCTGTTGTTATCCTCACCGAAGAGACACACTGAGGCAAAAGCTTGCTTACGCATCTTATCCAAACGTTGGAACATACCAGTGATTAGATTGCATGACATGAATACCTTGCTCAGCTCGTCGTTGTATTTATATTCTCCGAACCAGATAGAATAGTTTTCTGGGTCGAATTTTTGCCAGAAATAAGGAATGGATACAGACTCATCCTCGTTGGAGTAAGAACGTTTGAAGTCATCGAAATTAAAGGTTCCTTTGGGCATTGCATCGAAGGGATCCTTAGATTTGGGTTCAGCCAAAAGTGCTTCCTCAGCAGCATCTAATTCTTCCTTGGGTTTCTCTTCCTTCTTCTTTTCTTCTTTCGGCTTCTTCTCTTCCTTCGCCTTTGCTTGCTGTTTCTTATCACTAGCACCGCCAGTTTTACCAATGAATTCAGCATATTTCTTGGGATCGAATACGAGTGCTGTCTCACACAAACTGTAGTTCTTTACGACAGCCTTTACTTGTGGCTGGTTGAGGATAGTTATGAACCAACGGTTTACATTACCGAATTCAGCGCGCACTTTTGGTTCCAACACATACTGATACAAATGCAACAGGCTGCTGAAGACGACAATGTCAGCTAGTGTGACACGTTCACCGACTAAAAACGTGCTATTTAACAGCTTTTTGTTCAACACAATCAGAATGGCGGTGGCGTCCTGTTTGGCGGTACTGTTCTTCTGTTGTGGCATAATGCCCAACAAGGGAAAGACCCATGAACAGGATGCTGGAACAATCTCATTGTCAGCATAAGACAACCACTGCAAGACTTCAGCCTGAGCCAATGGACATTTACCACCGCGCAACTGTTCATTAGCTACATAGAAAGCAATGGCATTCGACTCGGACAAGTACTTGCCTTCAGCGGTTTCGAAAGCAGGCACCTAGAAACATTTTATAAAAATAAAACAAAAGATATGTGCATATGAGTAACATTCCGATGTTGTTGATGACGTGGGCACACGCAACCACAAAAACAGTTGATGTCCACACATTTGATTTATAAAGCATATTATTTGCAATACTGAGGCTTACCTTACCACTGGGGAACTTCTTCAGAAATTCGGCAGATTTGTTGGTCTCACCGAAAACGAAGTTTTCGGCTACTTTCACCTGAGCTCCAGAGTACTGGGCAGCGATGAGTGCCTTGTACGCACGGAAATTTTCTGGGTAGGTATAAAGCGTCTGTAACCAAACAAATTTTGAACGAAAATTATTTATAATGAAATTATCAAGTTTTCCAGCAACTTTTTTGCTTCTAAAACAGATCGATGTTCTAGATATTTGCAAATAATATTTGCGAAAATTTACTTACGCCTGTCGCCATGATTTCCACTTGCCGGAGAGAAGGAAGAGTGACAGTAGCCGGCGCGCCGTTGACAACTGTCAAAGTAATTGGATAGAATTTAAAAGCTGCCACTGAAATGTTTTTTAAAGTTTTTGGTTAATTAAACTTCATAGAATTTAATTATAGTTTTGAGAGCAAATATGTATTTCATTATTATTGATTATAAAAATGTACTAAAATAGTTAATGAGCTAAAAATACTTTGAAACCAATTGGAGTTTAAGTAATGCATAGCACCATGTGTGTTGTTAAGTTACTTTTACTACCCAAATTGTCTTTATAATTAATACAAATAGATCCGAAGAGATCAACAGCTTTTCACATGAAATAAATTGACATGTAGCTGCAAAGAGCATTATTTGTTATTAATGAAAATGCACCAAAATCTCATTCAATTTCTAATTGGAAGAATATGAATCACCTTACATTTCGCTTTAATCTCATATCTGGTAACACTGTACCTTTCAAAGCTTTTCCAGCTCAGAATTTTCACTCCAAGCTGAATTGTCACATTCCAGGGCAGCTAACTTAACGCCGATCTCGGAAAATTTTCTAAATTTGCTCGGCCGGCCGTACAAATTTTTTCATATTTACAGCTTTCAACCATAAAGTCTCAGTATTTTATTATAGATTTATGTTAAAGAATCGTTTAGGTAAAGGTAAAAAGTAAAAATTGTAAGAAACAGCCTTGATATTCGCTGAAAATGGCTGGAATTTTGATTGCTATTATGCTGTAAAGATTATTTGCGACGTCTGGAGTAGTGTCCATTGCATATACTTGTGTGCGGCGTGAAGAAACGGAAAAGGTGTTCGATAAAACGACATACGGGGAAATCAAGAAAAAAGCAGAGAAAGCGAGTAGGCGAATATTGTTACGAGTATTGAAAACTCTAGATTGGATAAACGGAAAATCGTTATTGCAGTTAGCTTTTGATAACTTGCATAAAACTTTGCTGAAAACGAAGTGGAAATCAAAGAATTGTCAATATCTAGTATTTTCAATTATTAATAAATTTTACACATGCACCGATATGCAAACTGCGGGTGGAAGTAATAAAATTATCACATGATTGTTGATGGTCCAAAATTAAATTGAACATATAGAATAGTGCAAATTATACGTCTATGTGAAAAACATTAATCGTAGTAAATGTGTGTGCGTGGACAAATAATCGAACCCGAAGCAGTAGCGAAAAAATCGATTTGGTACAAATAAAAAAAAAATACATATTTGGCTATGCAGGCAGTAATTGTACACAAATTATAAGAACGATTAAAAAATTATAGTCCCACTCCTACCAGAGGAGCAGCATCATCATAAAAAGATGCAGCAATAACGTGAAAGTTTGGTTAATTCGTGTAACATACGTACAGTCGGTAGACCTGCTCCAAATCTACGGTCAAGTGTCGACCCCATGCGCTAATAAGAAAAGCAGAACTGCCAGCTGAAACTGGACATCTGACGACTACAGCAACAGTAGCAAATGCATTCCCAACAGGCTATGTAAGTAATATAACATACATATATGTATGTATGTATATAAAGAAACAGTGCCTACCAAAAAAGATTTAGAGCGAATTGTATGTAAGTGAAATGACGATATATCTATGCTAGCGATTGCAATTGGACGTACGGTAGATAACAGACTAACATGCTTTTCATACTATAGGAAATTCGCAAAAACCTAACAATATCAAAACAACAACAGTGAAACTAATTTATAAAGCAGCAGAACGTGAGCATATGCTTGTAGCAGCGGTACTGCTGGCAGCGATGTACATATATAGCAACAGCGAATGTCGCTAATGCATTACCTAACTGTTTCAAAAGCTTACGTTTAATTTACACATTGTGAATTTTTCCTCAGCCGACAGCATGTTCACGATCTTGCTAATTTTTAATATTTGCTACATTTTGAAATGTCAATTGCTTGTTATACTTGTTTTGCTGTTGTATTAATATATGTATGTACTCGGTTTTTTCTGACATATGATGTGACCTTCGATCCAGCAACAAATCAATAGTAAAATTGTTTTTGTGTTCCTACAAAATATGTCTATAAACCGCTATTGTGTTCTTGTGCATACCCGGTTAAAGAGTGTGCGGGTGTGCTGTCACTGCTTCTGCTGCTGCTGCACTTGCTACCTCCACGACACTTGTGCCCATTAAATGCACCCTCACCTTTTACACATGAGCCATGCACCCCATTTGTGGGTTCATATCAAGCGTGCGCAAGCAATATTAAAATATACGAAACGTTCATAGTAGTGAAATTGAGGCAAATGTATAAACATATTTAACTCGTAGTATTTGTGAGTAGTTTAATGTTGATGAGTATTCAGTGCCTTGCCTTTGGCCTTGCTTCGCCGGCGGTCACTCGACGTTCGGTGGCGGTCATCGTGCAAAGCAGCCATACTTTATATAAAAATATACACACATATGCTTGTAAGTAAGCTTACATGTTGTGTTTGTAAACATATATTTCGATAACTATTAAAACGCCGAAGAAAACGTCGGAGACGCTATAAAATATGTATATACATACATATGTATATAAATGATCAGCATGATGAGTTGAGGCGATTTAGCAATGACCATCTGTCTGTGATCTAGTCCCTCAGTTTTTGAGATACTGCTTAAAGAAATTTTGCACATTGGTCGAAACCGCCGATACAACAGAATAGAATACAACATATAGCTTCCATATAAACTGATCGAACAAAAACAGGTCTTTTTATGGAAAGCTTTTGAAGAAATATCTACGAAATTTGGCATGAATTATTATATTTTTGTTTTTGTTGTTACTTTGACCCGACTGTCATGGGAACGGAATTATTATCGAAGGCAATGGTGCAATCGTCGAAGAAATTGTTCAGATCGGACTACTATAGCAAATAGCGGCCATCTAAACTGACCGTCCAAAACGAAAAAGAACCTTTTTATACCCTTTTATGCTCTAAGAAATGTATGTGTGAAGGGTATTATAGCTGCGGTGTAGCCGTTTTTTCTTTTTTCTAATTGATGTAGGTAAATGTCATTGTATTAGAGAATTTATTTTTACATTTTTTTATGAGTATTATTGATTAGGACGTCGCTCACTAATTTAATATTAAAAGCCAACAATATCAAATTAGCGATACATATGTAATTGTGTTTCGTAAGATTAAAAATTCACTTGTTTAGCTTTGTTTTAAAAAATGTGGATTACTTAAAACTCAAGTACGGCAAGCATCCTTCCCAGCAATGTGCTTCTGTTTAACGAGATCAAACAAAAGTGTCAAGGAGATAAAGTGCTAAATATTTAATTTCTTTATCAATGACATTTTTCTAAAAAAATATATATCAGCGAGTTTATATGACAAAATCGTCCGCGTTATTAGTTTATGCCAAGAGCAGAACTAAAAGCTGAATAAAGCAGATTATGTTTTTCATACATACATTTTTTATTATTGTGTATGTAGGTATGTATTGTATATATGTAGATAATTTGGCATTTCGTATTTATTGTTATTGTTTATAATCGTCAATTAATGATTCATTGCCTTGCTCTCTATGTACCTGTCACACACCGCATCTGTCACTCCAGCCAACAATGTTATTTATAGCGCATAAAATAATCGAAAAGGTTGAATCATACAATTAATAAAAATGGCAATCATGCAAAATAGTGAAAAAAGACAAAAAAATGCAATACACAGAATAATAAGATTGATAAAAGTCTTTGCATCGATTCCTTTATCACGAGCTACCAGTGCAACTGTTGATATACTACATACAAATAAAACTGAATGTGTGTGATAACACCTTCAAAAACTGATTATACACACATATATTCTAAGCATTAAAGCATTTGCATTTTTATATACATGTATAACATTATATTGTATGTACTACATAGAGTATACGTATGCATGTGCCAACCGTTTATATTTGCAGCATTGCAGCAGTGGAAAAATTGTTTATTTCAATACTATAGGCAAGTAATTCATCCATACAGTTAGGCACTGTTTTCACTTTCAAATAAGATAAGCTAACACTTAAATTTAAATTGTCATGTTTTTATTTTTTTTATTTACATAATGCTTAATAAAACAATTTGCACTTTTGTTGATACATAAAAAACAAGGAAAGATTGAACGTCACGTGGTGCAAAATTACTACAAAAATTTATAAAAGTACAAAATTTACTTAGTTTTTTATATACATATATAATTCATGTATGTATATATTTTAGAGCCTTTCAGATCGCGGAAACGATATTAAAATTGTAAACATTTACATTTTTTAAAGAGAGATATCCTCACAAATATCGATCAAAAATTAAAAACATACATAAATCAGATCATCAGAAATATGATAACTTAATAAATAGTTCGTCAGGGTGCGAATGGTGCACCAAATATTCGCTCAGATGTGCACAAAATAGAAAGAAGAAAACATCTCGCACTCTTTTGTCGTAGAATTATTATTTTTCAAATACTGTAGGATGCAACACTTCTGGTATTCCATTAAGTAAATAGACCACACAGTGGTGTTGTTATTTTACTATCACATATACTTTTTGTATGAGCCCTCCACTGCTAGAATGACGCTAACACGCTTCCATTAAATAATCAATGATTACTTAATACTTTTTGTAGGCACTTTGCGTACATATCTACATGTACATACATATGCACGCATGTGAGGGGCGCATATCACAAAAAGGTGTTAAGTGTTTATTTATTCAACGACATTTTCTTGGACAAAAATAAAATAATTCAAATAAAATGTGAACGAAATTCAACTGATAAGCGCTGCTAGTGTCAAAAACTCGCTCACATGTTCTCCCACTTAGGAATAACAGTAGTAAAGTTGACGTTGAATGGTAACATTTAAATAAACCCAGTAAAGTTTAGTTAGGCAGGCGATAGTGACAAGCGCATTTATCGGCTTTATACTTTTCGTGCCGTTGTTACCAACATAACGGCCAACAACAGAAAATCAACTGTTTTTTTTTGTTTGATTTTGGAATTTTGTGGGCAATGAATGGCTCCGAAAATAGGTTACAAAATGTGGTTAGTTGAATATTTTTATAGAATCTTATTTTATTGTTGGAATTTTGTAAAAATAAAATATTTAAATTAAAGAAAATATATGGCGTTTATGTTGGGTAAAATGCAAATGGGCAGTTAACACTTTTTTAATTAAAATATTTAAAATCATTTATGGAAACAAAGTAGCATAAACAGATGTATAATAAAATGGAAAATAAATTTATATAAAATTAAACAAATTGGTTAAAAATAAAATTAAATACTCGTATACATTTACAGCATATGTGCGATGCAAAAAAAAAAAAATTAATTGATATATATATGGTGAATTAATATACGAAGATACATTGTAATAAGAAGAAATATTGAATTTATAATAATAATTTTTTTATTTTATTAAAGAAATGAATTGTTCTCCTTTGCTTACAGGTGTTCAAAAAATGCCCAGAAATGCTGCAAAAAAATTAAATAACGACGAGGTGTGTCTTCCAATACAAACAGTTAAAATCGTAACAGAAACAATAAATCTTTTAAGCCCAGAGACCGATATACAACAAACTAATACACCAATAGGAAACACTATAACACAACTACAACAACCACAACAAACGCAAGAACATTCAACCGAACAAACACAATCACAACAAAAGCAACAACAAGGGGAAGTGAAAAACAGACGACAACGTAAAAAACGACGAGGCAGACAGAGATCCAAGAAACGCATTACTAATAAGAGCAGCGCTGGTTCAGAAAGTGCCAAACCTACAGTCGAAATAAGTGACGAAACTGCAAACAAAACACCTACCAATACCCGAAAGTACGCGTCTAGAAAACGCTATTCCCCACCATATTTTCCCACACTTTATCCCATTGTCATTGAAACTTGCCCGGAAGCGGAATTACAGAGTGTTAGCGCAAGCAGTAAATCGGGTATCACAGCAGCAGGTGGCACAAGCGCCGTTGTAGCGGTCAAAGCGCTCGGTGAACCTCAGATACCACGCCCACCAGTTGGCGCCGGTGGTAGACGTCAACTGCGTAGACGCCGAAGCGTCACAAATTTCACCAAACGCAAGAATAGAGCTAAAGCTAAAGCGGCTGCAGCAGCAGCAGCGATCGCGACATCCTCCACGGTCAAAGTTTACGTTAAGAGCAAGGAAACTGTCGAGCGCCTAGCGACCTTACGTAATCGCAAGAAATTAGAGGAGCGCGTCAAGGAGAAAAAAAAGCCATACGCTTTCGAAGGAAATAGTAGCGACCTGCTGGTGAAAAGACACACAGGTGAGAACATGCAAAAAAAAAAAAATAATAATACCTAAAATGAATCTATGTGTCAGCATAGCAATATATACAAATATTGTGCAAATAATAAATATTGTAAAAAATCTACCTTCTCTTGCAGCTTGGTTCCATTTAGATGAAGCGTTGCTGAACAAAATCGAACCGCTAGAAGTCGAGGTAAAAAAAGGTGGTAGCAAGCGCAAACGCGATAGCAGTGTTGCAGCAACACGCAAGCGCAACAGCAACACACACAAACTCACACCGCCACCGGCGTTACGCTTATCGCCGGCAAGTTTCGATTTTGCAGCGCTCCATTGCATTGGCGTCCCGCCAGCGGCTGAGATTATCGCCACACCCAACATTGTTATAGCACCGGCAGCTGATAGTCCAGCTAGCGCCAATCCACCGCCCGCAACATCACCTGCTACAGTATCTGCAGAGTTAACTGGCAGAACAACGCCAACGGACGTAACTGGTGCCATAGCAACAGTTGCAACAACACCAGCTACAACAACAAGAACAACTTGCGTAACACCGGTTAGCAGCGGCAGCGTAAAGAAACGCCCACGCGGCATAATGTCGCTTTACGAACGCCGCTATCAGACTGCAGACACGGAAGCGCGCACCGGCGCGGGCGTGGTCACTAACGGTTATCTCAGTTCGACGCGCACCTCTTCCGCGTCATCGAGCGCCGTACATTCGGATGCCGATAATACACAGGACATCACACAACAATACTATATGCCAGTGGCATCAGCTTCCAATAGTGGGCTTGCCGGCAGCACCAACAGTAGCGGCAGCACTGTAGTTGTCACAAACCAATTAGGCAATGGCAACACACTGAATCATGCGCCTTCCATGGCGACGCTGTGCAACATTGGCAATACTTGCTACCTTAATTCGGTGGTGTATACATTACGTTTCGCACCGCAATTTCTACACAACCTTCATCATCTCATAGTGGACTTGTCAAGCATACAGCAGTGCATTGCGCGTCAGCGTGCAGCCAAGTCATCGTCATTGGGACGCGGCATTAGCGCGGTGCAATTGGAAAATACACGCAGTTTCAGCAGCAAAGACTTAGCAGCGCTCGAACAGAATGCGCTCATGAGTACGAGCGGCTGTGGCGGCGGCATCGGGCAAAAGAGCAGTCACCAAATGCTGACCGAGCGTTTGCATGAGCTCTATCAGTGCTTGCACCGCAATGAGGTGGCTGAATCGACGGAGCCCTTTCACGCCGATACACTGTTACACGCTGTACAGGATGTTAATGCGATTTTCGAGGGCAACCAGCAACAGGACGCGCATGAGTTTCTGATGTGTCTGCTCAATAGCATACGGGAGACTTGTCAGCTGTTGATCAAAGCGATCGGTGAATATCCTGATCTAATAATGAATGGGTGAGTATGGGGCTTAATTTTCGCTAAGCAAACATTAGAAAATAATAAAGTAAACTCAAAATTTACAGCTACATACGCAATCCCGACGAGTTGGACGGCTATGCTAGCGAACGGGACACACAAAGTGGCATCACCATCAACGCCAATAGCAGTAATGCGCTTGCTGGTGGTGTGTCCACTGCTACCAGCGCTACCAACTCAACGCTATCTAGTCTCAGCGCAAGCAACATAACGAAAGCGTCGTTCTTCTCGCGCAAATCTAAGCGAAAAGACGAATCGAAAAACTCCAAGAACACACGTCTGCAATCACCACTGAAGGATGGGCAAGGCGGTGCGGGCTTGCAGGCAACTGCAAATAGTCTCTTCTACTTGAATTCAGTTGATCTTAGCGGCGCCGCGTTGGCTGCAGCGAATGTCACATCGGCGAACAGCGCCAGCGTTGTCAATAACATGGGCACTGAATCCAGCAGTGAACTGTCATCGCCGGTGAGCGCGTTGAAAGATAAAGACCGTTTGGCTGAGAAGATACGCGAATTGGGTTTAGACTTCTTTAGCGAGGACTTCGAGGGTGTTACCGTGTCTACAACGAAGTGCTTGAGCTGTGAAACGGTGACGGAGCAGAAGGAGAGTATGATTGACATCGCCGTACCGGTGCCTATTTCCGGCTATGATTTAACCGACTACGCGGACAAACCCAGCGCGTTTATACAGGTGTCTTGAACTGTTCCATTCTTGTTTTGCTTTTATTTAGAAATAATTTTAATATTTCAACTCTATACAGAATTCCTGCGTGACCCGTGAGTTTTTCCGTGGCGACAATAAATATCGTTGCGAACAGTGCACCGGCTACACCGAAGCAATACGCTCCATTTCATATGAAGTGCTGCCGCGTCTACTGGTCATACAATTGAGCCGTTTCTCCGGCGGCATGGAGAAGATAAACAGTTACATACCCACATCCTTTACATTACAATGCTTTTGCGCGAAATGTTGCAAACTAAGCGACGCCAACAAGCTGCACATCTACAAATTGTACAGTGTGATAACGCATGTGGGCGCCACCATGTCTGTAGGGCATTACATCGCCTACACTTGCTCACTCGACTGGGCCAATGAGTATGTGAATTGCCCGAAGGATCGACGCAACATCAATACTAATAACAACACACAGCAAATGGGTGCGCAGGCGAACGGTTTATCGAACAATAGTCTCTATCCATTGGCTGGTGCGGGCGGTTCGGCGGCATCAGGTGGCGGCTCGACGCCCAACGAACGCAGCAGTCCCGGCATACAAGCCGCCTCAGCGGCCAGCGCCGCCGCTTCTGTGCTCGCCTCGTCGGGGTCCAGCTTGATGAAGAAGATGAAGTTCGGTCGCAGCAAAGCTTCGAGCAGCGGTGATATGAGTAAGAATATGAAAAATTTGAATGGCATCACCAGTAAAACGATTACGAATGGCATTGGCAAGCTGAGTATGAATACGACATGTCATAGTTTGACGTGTTGCGCGACGCGCATTTGTAGCGTGCAACAGCAGCAGCAATTACAACAACAGCAGCAACAGTTGAGCGCCAGCAACAATGAGTTAAGTGAAGAAACACTGCAGAATGGCTCGAATCACGCGTCTTCCACGATGAGCATCAGTGGCAGCAGCAACATCGGCCTTGGTGGCAATGGCAGCGGCAGCGCCACTGGTAGCGCCGGCAGCAGCACAACTAGCGGCTACAATAGCTATCCAGTCGGTTATGGCAGCACTGGACGCGGCGGCACTAAGGCCAGCACGCTTGGCGGTTATGCGTCCAGTTGTGGCAGTCTGTCGGCGGCGGGTAGCAGCAATGGCGAGCCCATCTGGTACATGTGTGACGATGATAAAATCAAAGCGATGACACAACGTGAATTCGAGGAATTACTTTCGCCAGCGCGCAAAATCACAGTGACGCCGTACCTGCTCTTCTATGCGCGCTTCGATTTGCAGACATCGACACCGTCTAGCGCCAAATCCAACTCGAATGCAACGCAACCATCCGCCTGGTCCAGTGAGAATTTGACGCAGCATCCAGGCACCACAGCCGCAGCATTGCATAAAATGTGAGTAACACTAAGTGAGTCGGCCCAACAGCAAATGCAGCTACAACAGCTGGACCAGCTAATGGACGCGGTTGCATTGGCGGCGCATATGCGCAAATCGAGACAACATAGTTGTGCCCGTCGGCGCTGCAACTGTGAACAGGTAATTTAATTGGCGGCTACGATGGCGCGGGAGAATGACAAACGCGCAGCGGTGAAACGTTATGAAGTGAAGCGTAGGAGGCGTCGTGTACAACCAAGCAGCGACCGCGCGGCGGACATTTGTGGTTGTGTTGGTTGTGAACGAAAAGGTTGCGCAACGGCCGCGTCATCGTCGGCGTGTACACCACAGCGTATATTCTGCACGCCTGCAACTTTTCCCATTGTGATTGTGCTAATTTTAATTGTAATTATTGTAACAATTATGCTTATTTCTATACCGTATTATTATTATCGGCGTTATTTTAGTGAAAACACATACTAACACAGACACACGCGCGCATACATTGCAGCTAGCATTCAGTTTGTTATGATGAATGCGCAAATTATGCTAATTAAATAATATTTTCGCATTTCACAATTTCACTCAGCAATTAAATATTATTATTGTACGTGGTATACTAATGATAAGTGATATATTTTTTGTTATAACCATAGTTTTTAATTACATACTCTTCTGCGCTATTTAAATAGCAAAGCGATTGAATTTAATTTCACATTTGCAGCCAGACAAGCAGGCATATCTGTTTGCAGCGTTTACTTTTACGTTTAAGTAGCTCTAACCTGAGCGCGTATGCAGCGTACAGCCGTCACTTTGCATAGTTTTTTTTTCATATTTTACATTTCCATTTTCACTCAAAAACTCATTGGTATATAACATATATGCTCGTTCAACACACTAATTCGCTTTGCTTACTTTGTACAATCGGCTACTCAGGCCTATTTATCAAGGCTGCGAACAGCTGAACTAGTAAATGTTATTAAAATTGCACACAATTAGGCGTTGAACAGCTTGACAAATTACAATGATACATTTGTATTTTTGTTATTGTTGCGGCAGCATGAAACATTCTCCAGCTAGTTTTAGGGAGTGATGCTGAGGCGATAGCCCCAGGCGTGTAAAAATCCGATGCTATTCCGTTTATGTAGCGCTCACTGGCATCGTTACGAAGTTGCTAGTGAAGTATTTTTTATATTATTAGTTGATAAGATTTTCAATGCCGATATTTACCAATAATTTTTGTTTTCTTGCAATTAGTCCAATAGGATATTTAGTTTGTTTTTAATCGCGCACTCTTATGTTGTTAAACCAATATTTCAGAATACATACGATGTTTGAAACCGACTTTTTTTGCAGTTCTAGTCTTACAGCTCTTACTCAGTGCGTTGTAGAATAGAAAAATTTTCTACTTTTCATGTTTTACAAAAAAAAAAATCGACTGCTTTTTAAAGCATTTCGCAAGGTCGTTCACTGTAACTGGTGGCAGAGTGTTGAAATTACACAAAATCGCTTAACTAAATTATTTAAAGTATTTCCATATGAAAATAAAACTTTTTTATTAAAGAAAAAGCATTTTTTTGTTAAAATAAATGAAACAAGAAAACAAAAACAAATTGACTGATTCCTCCCATTTATACATATTCTTATACGAACCTAATGGCAATGCAAGAAATTAAAATAAAAATAAAATAAACTTACCAACGTTAACCCAATTGGCGCACTAAAAATTAAGATTCTATGTTTACAAAAAAAAAAAAATGCAAAAAATCCTACTTAAAAAGCCTTAGGCTTGTTTGTATTCTACAACTAATCGATAAGTTATGTTATATAGAGCTGTTAAGAAACAAGTGAGACAAAAATAACAACAAAAAATATCTAAAAAAAATGTTAATTACTAAGCAAATTACTAGAATAAAGAAACAGCATTATTAACTAACGGGAAGTTTGAACGTTTGTAAAAGTCTATTGTTAAACTTAAAAGGAAAAAAGTTAAAGAAGGATTTTCTATATACATACATATTACCAGTTTTACTTGTTTTCGCTTTCTTATTTTACAAAGAAGTTATAATCATTATTTAATAAAAGCTGATAAATACTAACTGTGAAGTCACAATAAATTGCTTTTAGTCACAAATTTAGTAAATAAACATTTAAAACAATTTTGTCTTGTTAACATGATCATTTTCTTTATTATTGTATAATATATTATTTTTATTTTATTTTTGTTATTATCATTATTATTTATTATTTTATTTTTGTTTAGTTATTATTTTTATTAACATTTTTTTTATTTTTGGTATTATTTTATTTTTTATTATTATAAATGATTTTTTTTTTTAATATATTTCGCTCGTTGTTATTAATTTCATTCTTGTGGCATGCCTCAAACTTGTTAGGTCTAGTTAGAAGACTACAAAAACAACAGTATTGGATTAATTCGATAAAATTATTTTTTATTAAAAGAGCTATAGAGATTTGTAAAGTTTTTATCGTAGGCTACCTTTAGAGGTAGCTTAAATAATTCTTATGGAATGATGAATATTGGATATGATGAATATATTTAAATTTTTTGTGAAATAGTGGTTGTATTTTTTTCTTAATCTTAACTTATCTACGATTTTTTAATATAATGAAATTTTTCTGCTTTAATTTTTTTGTTGTAATATTTGAGCTATATTTTTTGTTTTATGAATTTAAATTTTTACTTTATTTTTAAATGAGACATATTATTTCAGTTGAACCCGATGCTTTATTTTGTAAATTTTAATGTAATTGTTTTTATGTTATTTTTTATTTGTATATTTTTATATTCATATATTCTTATTGGTATTTTTTTATATTTATATATTCTTATTTTTATTTTATTTAAGTTTTTTCTTTGTATTTTTTAAATATGTTGTTTTTTTTAGCTTTATTTTTTTATTATATATTTTTGGTTTTTTTAAATTTGTTTTTTGCATCTTTATTATTTTTGGTATTTGTTTTTATATTTTTGGTATTTTTTTTATATTTTTTATATTCTTGGTATTTTTTTTATATTTTATCTGTTTTATACTTATTTTATAATTTTTGTATTTATTTGTATTTTTCGTATTTCTAATATTTTATTATATTGTTTGTATTTTATATTTTTTATCTTTTGTATTATTTTTATTAATTTTTTATATATTTTTTATATATATTATACATTTTTTTTTTTTACTTTTTTCTGTTTTCTTTTATTTTTTGGTAATTAGTGATAAAAGTTTGGATTTGGTTACAAATGTTGCATTTATGTTTTCCAATTTCACTATGCATTCGTTGCTTTTTCCGATCGACTCTTTTGAAAACAATATTATGAACATAAATTTGGTAGTATGATTACTAAAAAAGAATTATAAATAAATATGAAAAAAATTTGATTTGTTTAAAATATGAATTTTATTAAAAAAATATGCGCCGCTGAAAAATAAATGCCATTATTTCAGTTTTACTTTATTGATAAAAATATATATTTATTCTAGAGCATTAAATCATATTTAGTAATTTGAAATTCCGAATATATAATTTTACTAAAAATGCATACATACATATATAAATATGTTTGTAGACGGCAGAATATAATTTGAAGTGTTTAAACACAAGTGAAGTGCGAATATTTCCAGAAAAATATGTTTAATTCACAAAAAAAAAATTATAAGAAAATAATTAAATACAAATAATTTTATAAATAAAAATTTCAGTATAAATTTATACACAAACATTTGAATTTGAAAAAGTTTCACTTCTAGAATATAGCATTTTTATTACAATCATTCTTTTATGGAATTTATGGGAATTTGTTTTGAAGATTATGTGTTACCAATATTTATGGCCCAAAAAATCAAATTTATATTGTGTATATGTATACATCTAATTCATATAAACGTAATTAGATATGCAATATGAAATAATTATGTAAAATAATTTAAATGAAGAAAAACAAACGTTTATTCGCCATAACCTAAAAATTAAAAACTTCTAAATTCTTTCTGAGAAATTTGCAGAAATTCAGTATTTTATTGAAAACTTTTACATTCTTTTTTTAATTAATAATATGTTATATATAATTTTAAAGAATAAAGAAACTGTTTTTAAAATATGTTCTTTATTTTTTAATATGCAAATATTTTTATTTTAAATTGGCAATAATTTGATTTTTATAAAACAATGTGAAAAAATGATTTTTTGCTAATTCTTATTTATTTTTGTTGTTTTTTTTTAACTTGGTAACGCATTTTTGTAAACATAACCTATTTACACTTCTTAAATAACCAGCTGATTTTCATAACTAAACCGAGTTAAAACTGTTTAAATCCATTATTAGTATACATGGGTACATATATGGGTGATATTTTATAGGAATTGCTTTCAATTTTTTTTTTTAAATTAAGTTATATGTTTTATTTCTTAAATTTTTTTAATTATTTTCTATTTTTTTATTGTATGAGCATTTTTTCGTATTCTTTATTATTTATATAAAAAAAATACTTTTGTATTGCTTTTAAATATTTATATATTTTAATTATTTTTATTTTAATTTTTATATATTTTAATTTTCGTTGTATTAAATATGCTACGAATTTAAAAAGCTGATCCGAAACAATTATAAACTCAATTTTGTAAAAAATATACCAGAAGAAAAAAAATACAAGTTTAAAGCTGACAAGCATTTATACATACATACATATTATATACTCGTACATGCTGCATTATTGTAAATATGCATATAAATATAAACATATAAAAAAGTTATAACAACAATAAAGTTCGAAAAAATATAAACATCCATAAGAACACTTGCAAAATGAAAGGCCTACAATAGGTACCAAGTAAATAGCTCCAAATTTAACAAAGCCTATGCACATACACATACTCGTACATACATATGTTAAGTATAGTAAAACTAAAAGGCAACCATAACTACCATATATATTTGTTTTCCATTAAATATTATATAAAAATATATTTAAAAAAGTTACATGTACAATGCTAAATCTAATAAAATTAGAGAAATATAGTAAAATTAGAGATTTGAAAATAATCTGTAAAAATACAACAACCAATTGCAACCAAAAATAGCTAAACACAACAAAAGCAACTGATAGAAACTATTATGAAATATTGAAATTGAACTTTTATCGAATACCTACATACACACATAAATATCTACAAACATGTGTACATATATGAATGTTATGTTATGCAAAATGTATTAAAAATACACAAATACTTACATTTGTAAGCTATAAATTTGTTGCAATAAATATTGAGGGCGACACAAAGCAAAGCTGAGAACTGAGTGAAAAAAAGTTGCTAAAAGATAATTTTTTTTATTTCGTAACTTATTATTATTTTATTTAACCTTAAAATTATGTCAAATTATATAGACATTATTTTTTTGTAATTCATTTGCATACTTTTAGGCTGTCACAATATACCATTTTAAATTACATTTACTCGGCCGTGTACTCGTGCACTACGTGTTGGTATTGATTTTAGCCGAACAGTAAACTATGAGACTGGCTCTGAAACAAATTTTGTTGTTGTTGTAAACTATTGTATACAATTTGCTAGAAAATATAAAATTAAAAATTACTACTGAATGACAGCAACACCCAAACAGGAATATGAAGTAATTATACTTAGAAACATGTAGAAATAGAAAACATAACCGGTCTGTGTAACCCAAATTTGAAATTGTACTTTAGTTATACATAGATGTGATCTTTAATGATATATATTGTATGCATATATCTTATATACATATGTTATATAAACATTTTCTTCAAAAACTTTAAGAATAGTCGCTGTGGAAAAAAATCCATATCGGTGTTAACAAATGTAACCTTTTAGGTTAGCAATGAAATTTTTCAAAAATTTCTAAAAAAACATATGATTTATTTTACAAGTGATTGTCATACGTTTTCCAAGATTTTTGAAAGTTTTGATTAATTTTTGGAGCTTTTAAAGCTTAACTGAGGCAAAAATTTCGGAAATACAATAAAAAAAAAATTGTTATGACCAGTAGTTCCATGTATGGCGCGGCAGCCGGCCAATATAATTTAATCTAATATGCTTTTGGGTGCTAATGAGCACAAAAACGCCTTGAAATAAATCAGTATATGTACGGTTCAGCACTACAAGTATTTTTTTTTTCGTTTTTACTTAATATAATTTTTTAGATTTTTATTTTTGTCTGTTATTGCCTAGTAAATAAAATGAAATAGAAATATTTCGCTGTAAATCATACTCGCAAAATTATCAAAATGCAAAAAGAAAAAGCAGTACATCGAATAAAAACACACATTTTTTAAGTTATCTTACAAAATCCCAAAAAATCTTGTTACATATACATACATAACATACATACAACAAAAATATAAAACATACATATGAGATACTAAGTAATAGTAAAAAAGCTAAGCTCTGTTATTAGAAAACGTAATTAAGCAAAGCATTACAAATGAAAGCTGAAATATTTAAGAAAATTTATTAGACCAAGTCAACGCGGAAGGCAAATAAAAACCAATTTCCAAAATTGCCAATAATATAACTTATGTAAATTAAAAATACGTGAAAAAACACTTAAGAACTTATGTAAAATATAAAAAAGGGGGAAAAAATTAAATAATAACAAACATTTAAACAATAAAAAATAATAGTAATATTATAGCATAAGCATAAAAATATAGTTGAAGTGATTTATTACAAAAGCCTAAAATAAAGCAACAACAAATAGAAATAAAGAAGCAACCAACCAATTATGCTACATTATATACCACAAACAAAAAAACACACACACATACATATATTATTTAATAGGAAATAAGTGTAAAGCTGCATATAACAGTTAAATAATTAAGTTATAAATATTAAATTATACTTCAAAATATGTCATTATTGTTTGCTGTTTGCGTGGTTGATTGCGTAGTGCGCCGTTTGATTGATTGTCTGCCTAATTTGAGCGCCAAGAGCAGCTGCATTCACTCTCATTTAAGTTGTAAGCGATTTATTGCATCTCTGCAACTGCATTTTCTGTATAATACACTGCTGCATATGTCTTACGCTAATACATACAAACATGCATGAGAATTAAGCAAAAAAGTATAACGGTTTGTAATTTAAAACGGCATTGACCTAAAAGCTTTATGAGTAAAATTCTTTGCGGTAGTGCAAAAGGTCAGCAAAGAACTTTGAAGCGTAAATAACGCATACAAAGTGAAAATGAAAGTGAGAAGTAATTCAAAAGGAAGTGTTAATATGTTAATAGAAAAGGAAGTAACACATACACAAACAAACATACAACCATATTACACATATATGAGAATTAGTTACATATATCAGTACCATAATAGATACATACTTACATAAATATATATATATATATATATATAGACATATATATAATATTGATAACAACTATTATTATTATTAAATAATATTATAATTATTATGGAGCAAAAAAGAAGATGTAATTAATTGATTATGATTATTAATTCTAATGAAATATTGTACTGAAAGTAAGCCGATGAGAGTAAGAGAGCAACAAAGTGAAATAAAAATGTAATTCTTATTAACAGAATATCAATTGTGTATTTTTAATGACAACCCTAAAGCGAACTCCGTGGCTGGCAGTTTCTTATCTTTATTATTATTCGAAGCAAAATCGAAAAAATATAGCTAACGCTCTTGACTTACAACGAAGACTGTTTAACCTCTGAGGGAATTTCGGACACACGAATTAATTATCATTAATGGGGATAACTATGAGCCACTGTCCCTTTAAGACGCCTATAAAACTTGTTTTTATCTACACAAATGCCAACAGTGACGAAATGGCCGCTAAATTGTATATTGCAGCGTATTTATATAGTTCTCTCAAGAAATTCTCAGAATGTTCTCAGAAAAGCGCTGATGTTTTCATAATTTCTAATACACGCCACATCGGAAATGATAAATTGTGAGTAATGGGCAAGTATCAACTTCGACTAATTTAAATAATCTAAATACACGATTTAAGGATGCTTACCCGAGTTACATGATACCATGCCAAAAACCGAGCCAAAAACCTTCTTAAACTCATTAGTTATAAAATGAGAAGGGCTGAAAACTTCAAGTGACCACAGACTATGCTTCACTTGATATAAGGAATTGGTGAGATACTTAAAATAAGAAGTCTCGAATTTTTTACTCTTTATTGATTTTTATTTATGGAAAAATGTGTAATTCTGTTCACTCTAATATTTTTCCACCTACACATTACGTCGTCTTCAAACATCATGAGCTGGTGATATTCTTAAATAAAACATATGAATCCAGTGTAAAATAATAATGCCGTAAAAGCTTCCACAGGGGAGCACATAAAAACTAATACATAATATTTATTGCTACGTTCTAAGATGAGATGGAGTTATTGCATCTCTTAAAATTCGTCCGTTGTTAGACGGCTACGCAGACGACGGGAAATTTCATTGTAGTTGCGCTCCTTCCACTGCGCATTGATTTTGATCGTCTCCAAAGCCTGTTGGACACCCTGTTCGACCTTGCGCAAAAGTTGTTTGTTTTTCTCACAGAATGCACTCATATTTTCGTACTCATGCTGACTGCTCATTTGGCTGGCGATGGGCGATAGGAGACGACGCAATTCAGAGCCTTCCGGTTCAAAGCTGTAATGATGCGAGAAGTAGGAAAGAGGTTAAGTAGGAAAACCCAAAAACATAAGTATAATTAAGTGCTTACTATTCGTGCAGGAAATCGATATTGGTAATTAGATAATCGCGTGCTAAATGGAAACCAACTTCACCATGTGCCACAGCGCCGAAAGCGAAAGTTGAATCCTGTCTGCGTATATGTTTGTTGCTGTCGAATGCCCATTCCAGGTAGCGTTGCAAGATCCAAATTTCGCGTGAGCAACCCAAAGCTGAGATTATGGTACGCTTCTCAGCGGCTACGTTCGAGTTCTTATAGCGCGCCCAGAGGAATTGCCAATCATCTTCGTTGCCATGACGTATAGATGTGCAGTAAATGACTGAACGCAGATCCTTCGGTACAGGGTTGTATTCATCGGGATTGTCTCCGCCGCGCCACTGCTTGAAATATTGCTGTGCACTTGGTATACAATCTTCGACTTCGAAACGACAGGCCCAACTGGCAATGAGCTCTTTGTGGAGTATGGTATGCGGTGCCGTTTTAATTTCATCAGTCACGTTCAAACCGCCGAGGTACAGGTAAATAGGAGAGAGTATTTTGCGCATATATTTCTAAAATGTGAATAGAAGAGATTTGAAGAGAGCTTCAAAATAAAATAGCTCATATAAATATCAAGCATTGTGAAGTTGTTCCTAAAAGTCAGGCTAAGAGTAGTGGAGATTCCACTTTTTGATTTTCTTCAGAGGTGTAAGCTGTGTATTATGTGTTTCTTACTACTTACAGTGAAGAATTGCTGCGGACATGAATTTCCAATTTTCAGTTCGATTTAATTAATCAGGACAGCATTCCAAAATTTCAGTTAAAATAGTTTACACTTCGGAAAGATACAATTTTGTACCACTAATCACTTACCTTAAAATACTCGTACTCTGGAGTCTGGCGCAAAATTCTGTTCACGTCACGCAGATTATCTAAAGCTGCTTTCCACGGTATGTAGTCGCGTTCACGTACCAAATACTCAATCAGACGCATTGCGATGTCATAATCCTGATCACCAGTCCAAGCCAAGGTCAAAGCGTCATCGATGAGGTGTGCGCGATTGATCACATGGACTTTCCGGTAATCATCGCTGGTCAAAGTGTCAATCAACATATTCCAATTGCGTTCATCATACTTTACTTTATACAAACCGGACATTTGTACATTGAAAATGATCCATTCGTTCGACTCAGGCAGATCCTTAAGAGTCTGAGTTACTGGCTCATTCATTTCATTGCATTGCAGCCAGTTTTTAGGTGTAGTAGCACCAAAGTCAATTTCGGTTTGAGTGGTAAAACTCAAGGGCACCCACCAACAGCTACGCTCGGCTTCACGCGAAGCGGATGTATCGAGCAGGTAACGAACTTGTGTAACCTTGGCCAATTTGCGATCATAATCGCGTGTTATTGTAATAATTGGATAGCCGGTTTGCAAGGTCCATGAATCCATAATGGTCTTGATATCGAAAGCTTTTGGTAGCGTGCGGAATTTGTGAGCAGCTTCGGTAAGTGCGTACCATAGATCATCTTGTTCAGCATTGGCGTAAGCGTGTTTCTTGAGATAATAATGTAGACCGGAGCGGAATGCCTCATCGCCGAGGAAGTGATGCATCATGCGTAAAACGGTGGATCCCTTCTTGTACGAGATTGAGTCAAAGATCTCGGCAATTTTGTTGGTATGTGTGATCTCTTGAGAAATTGGGTGACTGCTCTTGAGCGCGTCAAGCTTAAAAATAGCCAAAGTATTATCGACCGACTCCTTTTCCAAACCACGCCATTCGGGATTGATGTGTTCAACACCCAAACTAGCTACATAAGTGGCGAAACCTTCATTCAACCACAGATCCTGCCACCATTTCATAGTGACCAAATTGCCAAACCATTGATGAGCCAGTTCATGCGCAATGACTGAAGCGACACGTTGTTTATTTTCCAAAGAAGACACATTTTCCGCATAAAGCAATGCAGTTTCGCGATAGGTGACCAGGCCCCAGTTCTCCATAGCGCCGGCACTAAAGTCGGGTATAGCGATCTCATCGATTTTATCCAGTGGAAATTTGATATTAAAGATATCTTCGTAGTATTGCAACACCTTCGGTCCCACATCGGCAGCATAGTTGCACTGATCGATGGCGTCAGGACGTGCCCACGTGCGAAATTGTACCTTATTCTTCAGGCTGGTTTCCGAATTGACATAGGCGAAGTCGTTGACAGTGTAGGCGACCAGGTATGTCGACATCGGCACAGACTCTTCGAATTCGCTCCAAACCCAATCTTTTTTATCCGCCCTGATGGTGATAAAATTAAATAATATAAAGATAATTTTTTAAACGCGAAGCAGCAAGACTTACATAGGACGTGTCTCTTTAAGAGGCATATTGCTCAATGCTGTGAACTTATTGTGATGTCCGAGTATAACTACGAATTTCGCTTTGTAATCGGGCTCATCAAAGCAGGGGAATGCGAGACGCGCCGACGCCGGTTCAAATTGTGTAACCGCAAGCCATCTGAAAGTATAAATATTTACATAGAAGTTCTATTGAGTAGGAAACCCTTGGCGGCTATGGTTACGTACTTTGTCTGATTGCTCACACGATCCACATACGAACTGCGATAGTAGCCACGCAAATTCAAATTCAATATACTCGAGAACGGTATGGTGAGTATGTACTCCTCTCCCCTGCGCAGCGGTTCGCACAAATGCATTATATAGTAGTCGTGGTAAGTGTTCACCTCGGTGGAGCGCACGCAATTCTTCTGTTCGCTTTCCTTGGCAATCAGATTACGTAGAATAATTTCATTACTATTTATGGTGAGATTGAGGGCATGCAGCGTGATGTTGCTTGTATCCTCCAATGCGATCAAATGCATAGCGACCTCACCGACAAATGTTAAGTTTTCGGGATTCTCTAGATGTGTGATCACGTGTAGCGTGTATTTTTGAGGTTTAACGGATCTTGGCAGACGGAAATAATTGTAACTACTAGCAGCTTGTTGCACTGCTGGCCCCGCCGACTCAAACTCCACGGGGTCTGTATCGGTGAAGGCGAGCACGAGAGAGGCAATGGCCATGAAGCTCAAGGCCGCACAGACATAACGTAGCTGCGATGTCATCTTGATTTGTCTCTGCGCCGGAATATTAATATGCATATATGTAAATATTTTTTTTTAACAAACAGCTTTCTTTAGGAAATATATATACTTGTATTTTGAAAAGCAATGAATTTATTTTGATTTTTGACTTGACGGAACCCAGCAGTAATGTTTCGTAATCTTAAAAAATTTCATGCAGGTTCAATATCCGTTGTACGGATAACTGACGCTTTATAGAAACGAGTTTAATTTATAGTGGTATCCTCGCAATATTTTAAGTCTTTCAAGTAGGTATATAATTGATATGAGAATACTTCTTATAAACTCATTCAACATACGAAATAAATCGCATCGTTAACCTATCATATTTTTATTGGAATGTAATTGCCACTGTCTGCCGATTTTTTTGTTTGAAGATTAGACTTTTGGTGTATCAAACAATTCTAAGTAGTGTAGCTTAATGAAGGCTTTCGTATATGGATTGCCCATTTTTCATTGTAAAATTCGAGATCTCAGTGTCACAATAATTAATGATTTAGGGTGATGTCCCTTTTTTAGAGATTAAAAATAAAAGGTTTGGCTTAAATAATCGTGTTATGAGAATTGTCATTAAATACTACAATTTGTACTCTCTTGAAAAAGCAATTTTTAAAATTTATTTGTTGAATTTTAAATATATATCGCATATACCTACACATGTTAATTTAATTATTACTTTCTGTCTTTGTTGTCAAATAAATTTTAAAGCTCATGAATTTGCATGCCTTAATTAATGGCAGGCCTTAGAAGTAGTCGAAATAAGCATGGAGGAATCGAATATTTTAGTAACTTATCTTAAAACAAGTTGGAAATAAATGGATATTAACACTGTTCCAAAGTAATATTAATAATGTTTACTCACAAAAAAAAATTCAATTCATTCATAATTATCTTATTACTTTTATATTTTCTTATCATTCATTTTAATTAGCCGAAATTAATTATATCTACATACTTGTAATCAGTGGGCGATACACACATACATACCCGTACGTATTTTCGTATTAAAATCACTTTAAAACAAATACATTTTTCTATCGAACTTTTCGTAGAAAACTAGTCAAATTGGCATAATAAAAAATAATTCACGAATTGCAAAGCTACTAATTATAACTAATAGCGGTAATAAATTTCTATTTCGAGTTGGTCTATACCTCGTCTGTCTGTATAGACTGCTATTTAGGGGGTATAGTTGCTGATAAAAAAGCTACGGGATTAACGTTGTACGTTTTACTGAGTGTGTGTTAAGGCGAAGACGAGGTGAAAAATTGGTAATGATTTCTGCTTTGACACTAAAAGAGATTTCAAGCAAGAAGACCCTGCTGCTGCTCTGATTTTAATATAATATTGGAAAATATTAGTGGAATTAATCAGATATAATTTTCTATAAATGAATTAAAGAATTTAATCTATATGTTTGGTCAGACTTAACTTTTAGAACACATAAAAAAATTCGATAAAAAAGTGGTGTTGATATAAAACGACGATCGTGTGAGAATCGAAGTTGTTGAAGGCAGTGGATATCCAAATGAGATGTTGGGTATGTTTAAGCTCCGGGCAAAGTGGGCTGTGCTGAGATATCAGTGAAAGAATATTTAACGCAATGACGAGGTAATCCCCGAGAATAACGGCTATTTAGAAGGTTTAGAATAGTTGGAAGATCGGAATAATCGTGGTAATGTCCACGATAGCAAGTATGGTCTATACAAATTGTTTAATAGAGGTAGCATTGTCAAACCCAGTTTATAGTTTATCAGTCTAAATTATGTCAAATGATAAAGTTTGCGTTTAAGAATTTTTAACGTTATATTAAATTTCAAGATATCTAAATTGATTAATCGTCTGGCTGACGTAAGAGACTGTCAATTGGTTCTAATAATATGTACCATATGTATTCCGCAGAACATTGAACAGCCTTACTGATCTAAATAAAAACGCGAAACATGTAAGGCTCCTTTTCCTATCATAATATGACATATTCCTCAAATAGAAGTGAAAGCTCAACCAAACATTTCTAGAATATGTGTAAATAATGTTAGCATTAAGATCTATGATGCTTCCGAATTTGGTTTTTTATCTATCTGCTGGGCGGTTTTTTAATTCAACTGAGAGGTTATTTTCTTTTACAAGAAACTGGCATGTTTTTGTGCATGATATCAATGTAGATTACGACAGGTGGTATTATACATACATACATATATATTTCTGTAAGCATACATATTAAACATGTACATATTTATGTACATACATATATATGGTAGAGCCATAAACTATGGGAGTGTTATACTTAAGTTCAAATCTAACCCGGACTGGTCCATATCGATAAATATTTTTTCCTAGATTGGTACCACTTTTTTTACATGTGAGTTAAATCTCCATATGTCAATTAGTGTGGGTTTAGCAGGTGTTCGTTTCCAACGCAAAAGGTTTGTCTGCCCGACCGGGTCAAATTTGTTCGTAGGTGTATGATTTTTATAACGAAAATATAATGTAACGAAATTTTCATAAATCTACAAAAAGCCGATGACGTCTCTCATAAAACGTTTTGTGATACAAAAAAAAAATACTTCACCCTAATGTACATGCCTGTTCCAATTTCTTTTATTAATATACAAATTAAAAGACATTTTAAGTCACTCGATTTAACACACTTGCATGAGAAATATACAAAATAAATAAACAATAGTAAACGAGTTGAAAGTCAGCTAGTGTAGTGAGTTGCCAGTGAGTTCAACTTGAGAATTCCATTAAAATGAAAGTCACGCATCGAGGTCTGGGCCAATGAAAACGTTAACGCTCTTTGCTGCTGCGCCACCTGTTTAACAAACTTTAAACGTTTTCGACTAAATGAATTTTTTATTTACTAAATAATAAAAAAATACACTATATATTAAAATAACATTTCCAATAGCAGTCTCCAGCCTATGTATTTAACTGTATACGTTTTGTATACTCACACATATTTTTTTTAGGTTAAATAGAACTGTTCTTAGTTTATGGAGATTAGATTTACTGGATTTTTTAATTCCTTTTTTATTTTCGTTTCTTTGCTGATAGTTTTTGATTTTTAAATAAATATTTCCTGTTTTTGCCTGCGTTGCGTCGCCCATACGAATCTTTTTTTTTGTGTTTTTTTGTTTTTGTTATTCCAAAGCTAAACAAGAAATTGTTTAAATCAATACACATAAACAAAACACGGCGAGCAAATGAAAATGCAGTAAACGGGTATATGAAAAAAATCCAAAGCATCAAACTATAAAGCAAAGCGTAGAACAAAATTGTAGTGAAAAAAAGTTGCCTACACCATAATTAAATCGCTAGCTTTCTATTTTGGGCGCATCTGTTCTCTTCCGTTAAACTGTTTAGTTTCATTTAGCGACTTGGTGCAAAATTTAAGCTGTTTATACATATGTATGTATGTTAGTTTTTTTTTGGTGATCATAATATACAGGTCTAAAAGTAAGTTGCTGATTAAACACAAAATCACATACAATAATTCAATTGTTCTATTTGAAACACACATTTCAATGTAAACATATTTAAATATACATATGCCCGCAGCCAGTTTGCCGTTTTGTTGTTCTTGACACGTGCTTGCTATAATTTCCAATCAGGGATTCACAAATGTATGTATGAAATGTAGGTGTAAACAAAGTTGACCACTTTCCGAGAACTAATCTCAATAATTACTTCTCTCGTTATATGTATGTTAAAATGGTTTAAGTCGATTTAAGCTGAAGTAAGCATCTTGCTTGCTAATGAAAGTGGCATCGAGTCGCGAATATGTGTATGGTATGTGGCCAGAATAACTCGAATTGCGACTTTATCTATATCTTCGTCAAATCGGCTCAAAACTAGCTATTAATTATTTATAAAGCTGTAGGAAACTTGTGATTAAAAAAACCTATAATTTTTATGAGATTTTCCAGTTTCATGTTCGACCATTGGGCGTAAGTTCAAAAAGGCAGTCGTTGGTAAAAAATAAGTCAAATAACTTTTGATGCCTAAGTGTAAGATAAGGTGCACACCAAACTCAGCAAAGAATCCTGGTAAAGAATCTTGTAACAGCGTCAATGCATCTACAAAAAGTCAACGTTTGGATTTTTGTTTTTGCCTTTCAATATTATTAATTTATATTTTTACGTATAAGTCAATAGTGAGAACCTCCCGTCATCATTAAGGGGCGAGTGTTATTAACAATGATATAGAAAATGTTATAAAAGCACGTTAAGAGAAAAGAAGCTTAATTTATTTATGAAACAAATAAAATAAATTTGAAGCTACTGATATTTATATGATATTTATGAGAAGCGTTCCGAGCTTTGAGTGATGACAGTTCAAAGGATAAACGGATTTTATACAAAATCATAGTTTAAAATTATTAAACATAGTGATTAAATACTAGCCGACTGTGTTTTCACATTTGAAGGTCGTTCATAAACTCTTACATGCCGTTGGCGAACAGACAGTAGCGAATCCAATACATAGGAACGATATAATTAGGTATTAATATAAGTATATTGCTTACAAGAAGAGAATATGAATAATAAGAAGAAGAGAATATTAGTAATACAAAATATTATTTATACTAGATACACTGAAAAAAAATATATTGCTTGAAGAAACATTAAGAGAAAATTTTCGAAAAAAATAGAGCCGAACTGACGCAAAAACCAGCCAGTTCCAGCCTATTTGTTGCGGTTGATACTAACTGATGAGTATAGTAGTAAATACCTTGCAATAGTGTTGCATTTGTTGTTTTTATACTAGCATTTTTTTTTTATTTAGACGCTCGCGCCGTTTGACCGCAATTGATTGGAGACAATCAAAATCGAATTTAAAATTTGCGCTCACACAACCTAATTAAACAGGCGAAGGCACGATGGTGGAAAGAGTATGGTGAGGCGAAAGCGAGGACATGCATCAACACGCATACACATATTACTATTTACCGGCATCGATTTTCTTAGGTAACGGTAACTGCAAGCGACTTCTTGCTCATAATTGAGTTCAAAATTTTCATACTTAAATAGCTACAAATATAGTTGCATTTGTTGTCGTACTGCAACAATGTCGTTGCAGCCAATTTGCATATGAGCAGCATAGCGAATTAAAAATAAATATGACAATTTATTATCGATTTGTGAAAATTACAAGAGATTGATGGGGGTAAATTCATTGCGGGGATATGTTATTAGTGGCGTGAAAGTTGGCTAATAATTTTGATGAAATAGATTAAAAATTACATATATGCATATATAAAATTTATAGATAACCTGTAATAATAATATTCATTGCGAGTTCACTCTTTATCTCCATTCGAACTTTAAGTCTACTTTAAAAATAAATATTCTATTTTAAGCATAATCAACGACAACCAAACAGTTTCTGACGCAAATTTTATTATTGTGTGGACTTAATTTAGTCAGACAATACTAATTGGTTCGGCTATTATTGAAACTGAATCACATGATTTTTGAAATTCGATAACTTAAAACTAACTTCTAAAATACCGTGGAAGTAGAGGTGTGCCAAGGAAATATATTACTCAAACTAAATAAATAAGATCAAAAGAACCACCTCCGCACACAAAACTCAATATAATATACAAGAAGCTGTTTTTCTTTTTCCTAATAGCTTTTGCCCATCCATAGTTAAATATGTCTACGCGTGTCACTAAAAAAAAAAAATTCAGAAAAACAGAGAGGGCTTGAAACTCACCACTTATCAAATAATATTGAGGCGCACACCTCTAGGTATGAAATCTCGTTCAAATTTCTGGCTAATTATATGTTTATAAATAGTATATTTTAAAAGATCATAATATTTTTGGAGCTAATTTTAATTTAACGCAAAAATAAATAAACTATAAACTTTGGAAAGTAAAGCATTTTTAGTGCAATAATTTAATGAGTTTTCTGTCGATAGATATTGATGAAACACGCGTCTTGACTAAGGCAACTGGCGTATGATGAGTAACCGATTGCCATGTATAATGTAAATTTACGGCAACTATACTGACAAGAGTCGCCATATATATTTGGTATATAAATTATTAATAATAATGAACTGGGAAAACAATATGTACTTTTTAATAAGCCAATAAGTTTTAATATTTAGCTTAATATATATATATATTATATATATATTATTTTTCCTTTTCATTAATGCGGAACGTAAACAAATTAATTTTCGACTCTTTATTATTTTAATTGAATTAAAATCAGTCTGATTGTGTTTTCCGGGACTGGTGTGCTAATTTTTATAAGCACTTGTAAATTTATATTTTGTTTTGATTCGATTTTAGACTTCCTGTTTTCGTTATACTGAAGTTCAAAATTAGGTTTTTTTTCTTGAGTTTTCAATTTATTGCGTTCAATGCACTTTTTGGAGCGTACACTCAATTAATGAAATTTATGGCGATTACATTTTAATTGTTATTCAATGTCTACAACTGTAACACAAAAATTAGAGAAAAAAATCACGAATTTTCCGGTTTGCATTTGCTTACACTTACTCAATCAAAAACACAGCAAAACGTTGACCAATAAGTATTTTTTTATTATTATTATTAATGTGCACAGTTTATTAAACAGTTGTGTGTATTTGCGATAAGTCGCGTGCGCGCACTGCCTCTATCGCTGCGTTTATTTGAGCCCTGCTACTAATTACTAGCGCTACACATTAACTAACCCACAACCAGTACCGCGCACAGGTACTGTCTATCTGAAGCATTCTCAACAGCGCGCCGGCCACTTATAAGCAAACGGCCAGCGATGGCGCACCATGTATGCACGAGCGCTTGGCGCTGTCGTTGACTCGGCTGTTGGCGACTGGGCGGACAGCGCCGTTGTATACACAACGCCAGTTGTTGCCGGTTTCTGACGTTACATTAGGCGTCAATACACTCTTTCACTGGCAAGAAATCTAGCTATTCACGCACAAACATATACATACATATAGACAGTCATACAGATAGCCAGACGCACAAAAAATACAATTGAAATTAAATGCAAAAAAATGAATAAAAATACAGCTTATTACACGCTGCGTCTCGTGGAAATGTGCCGCTGTGCGGTTGCGCGCGTGAGCAGATTACCACTTAGCCGTGTGTAAGCGCACACACGAACAACATACACACCATAAAGAATAGTGCTGTAGCAACATTTTGTAAGCGTTCCTTTTGATGATAGCAACAGTTGTCATAGCTTTGGCATAAAATAGCTATTTTGTTGTTATTTCCACTCGTTTGTCGTTGTCAGCGACCAGCTGTTAAGGCTCCAACGTCGCCTTGCTGCCAGTGGTCGTCTATACGAGTAAGTACTTACTAACCGGTAGTGCATGCCAGCGGCTGATAATTTTTGCGTAGACAATAAATTGCGCTTAGCTGGTGTTCGACGCACAGAAAGGAGTTACAGAATTTCACGCAATTCTAGTTCGTTATACCATCCACGACATAATGCTTTACACTCGATATGTGCACCGAAGCGACCAGAGGGGCTTTGTCGTATTAATAGATGGTCATAAATTCACGGATCAAAAGCACTCTTCATTTCAATGAACCATAACAAATGGATTGGCTAGATTATAAATACTATGTATGTCTGTATGTATTCCTTTACGGATTAAAATTTTGTGGCATGTAAATTCAGGGAAAGGATTACACATAGAGACAAATCGACTCTCATTACCAATGGTCAGTTATAGATTTCAAAAGCACAAGAGCTGGCTGGGCAATTCTACAAGGGCGCTTCGAAGTATCTTGTCAGCTACCAATTTATACCCTGAACAGGGTATATTAAGTTTGCCACAAAGTTTATAACACTCAGAAGGAAATGTCAGAGACTCTATAAAGTATATATACAATTGATCGGCGTGACGAGCTGAGTCGATTTAGCCATGTACGTCTGTCCGGCTGTATATATACAAACTAGTCCCTCAGTTTTTGAGATATTGACCAGAAATTTTGCATGCGTCTTTTTTTCACCAAGACGCTGCACATTTGTCGAAACCGCCGATCAGACGGACTGAACGATCGGAGTCAAACGCTCGCATGAAATATCTCGACACATGACGAGATGTCTTCAAGAAATTCGGCATAGTTTATTGTCTAAGGCAATACATAATGCATTTTCTGAAGAAATTCTTCACCACTGTCATACAAATTGATCGATCAAAATCAAGATAAAGTTATTTTTATACTCCTTTATCCTATAAAAAATGCACTTGTAATGGGTATTATAGTTTCGATGTTGCCGAAGTTAACAAGAGTTTATAACTATTAAGAAAGATGAAGCTTCTCAACCTTACGTCTTAATTGTTGTCAAATTTCATACCAGAAAGAAACTTCTCAGATTGAGAGGAGAAACGAGTCTGAGAGAGCTATTTATAATACATATTGGGTATGAAGTAAGCTAATTAAACACTAAATCACTTCGTTTGGCCTGTGCTAGAAAATTTCAGATAAATATATATAGCATATAAAAAATATAACGGTTATTATATGCTCAACTGGGTACATTAAGTTTGCTACGATGTTTGTAATACCCTAAAGAAAACGTCAGGGACCCTATAAAGTATAGACATATATAAATAATCAGCGTGGCGAGCAGAGTTGATTTAGCCATGTGCATCAACCGTTCGTCTGACTATATATTATATATGCGAACTAGTCCTTTAGTTTTTGCACATGCCCTTTTCTCACCAAGAAGCTGCTCATTTGTGGGAACGGCCAATATCGGACCAATACAGCATATACTCGTAGCTGCCATACAAACAGATCGGAATAAAGTGCTTGTATGGAAAACTTTTTCATATGAAATTTGTCATGAGTTATTGTCTAAGGCAATGATGTAATCTCAGATCGGACTACTATAGCATGTAGCTGCCATACAAACTGACCGACCAAAGTTCTTGAAATTAATCTTTTGTATTTGTTGAGGGTATTAAAGCTTTGATGCAACCAAAGTTAACAATTTTTCTGTTTTTTGTTATTAAAAAACTTTCTATTTCAAACCGTGTCTGCGATATTTCAAAGTTAGAAATGTAATCTTTCTAAATACGTTTTTTTTACTTCATAACCTCTATATAAGTTAATCGCGTCTTAAATTGAAACGTTATGCTTCGATGAGGACTTTCTAGCAATAAACACGTTTATATACATACCTATGTACATATGTATGTACACGACACTATTCCTAATCGCATTAATTTATCATACTCTTCCACCAAATGTTGGTTTCGATAGTTTTTTTTAATTTTTATTGTATGTGTGTAGTTATGTAGTCTTGCGGCATTGTTGTCTTGCGGCTAATTTGCATTTCTCCAAATGAAGGAGTGTTGTTTTCTTATCGGCACTTGATTGCTGCGACTACTGCGCCAAAGATGGATGGCTGAGATTTTGGTATAACATATATGGTATTGTATACGTAGGGATTTATGAAAGTACATAAAGCAAAGAAGATTGGTGAATAGGTGGTCGATCTTGGATTCGGTTCTTTAGCCGTCGAGATGGGCAATTCAAATCCTTTGAGAGATTCTCATATCTTGAATAAATATAAATAAAAACAAGAAAACCCGTTACATTCGGTTGCATCCTTCACAAATAAAAAATTTTCTTTACAAGAACTTGACCTTGATCTTTAGTTTGTATTACAGCTATATGTTATTGTGGTCCGATATCCAGCTTCTTGGGGAAAAAGCACTTGTGCAAAATTTCGGATCGCTATCTCAAAAACTGAGAGACTAGTTTCCGTCTATAGTGATAATGGGCAGACATACGGACATGGACTAAATTGATAGAAACTGTTCATGCTGATCATTTATATAAATATACAACATACTTTATAAGGTCGCCCTTTTGTGGCAAACTTAATATACCGTATTGAGGATATAACGAAGTTGGTAAAGATGATCCGCGTTTAAATTTAGTTTAACTTGATGAACGATGAAAGCTGCGTGAAATTGTTAAAAAATCGTTGAGTGGGGGAAAATGTGAGAGGATTTCTTTAATTGTTCATCTTCTTCATCTGTTAAAACGAAAGCTACCAAAAAGTGGAGGTTTTACGTCTAAACTATTATATTTATCTAAGGTAAAGGGTTCTATAATAGAACCGGCTAGATGTGAGTGGGCTTTCTCGAAAGCCATATTGGGAAGACGATTATCTTCTGTTATAAACATAATATACTAAAAACTTAAACTATACGCCTTTAAGGAAACATCGAAAGCGTTTTTAAAAAGGTCGAAGCTTTAAATTTTATTAATAAACAAAAAGTGTACATGCTTTTAGGGACCTTTGTTTACATTTTATGGGGTCAATACGCCCCTTTTGTTACCTTTTATGCGGTCAATGACACTTTTCTTTACTTTTAATGGATCAATGACCCTTTTTTAATTTTTAGCCAAGTCAACAACCCTTGACCTTTGTTTACATTTGATGGGGTTAGTGACACTGTTGTTTACATTTTGAGGGGAAATTACTCTTTGTTTAAACTCTATGGGGTCAGACCGCATATAATATTTTAAAAAGAAAAATATTGAAAATATAAGGTTTCACGTCTAAACTGCATTATTATAAAAGGTAAAGGGTTGTATAATATATTCTTATAGACGTGAGTAGGTTTTCTTGAAAGTGACATTGGTGGGCCGTTTATTTTGTTATAAACGATATAGATTTTGGTTGTTGGAATTGATATTGGATAATATTAAGAGAGACCAGAAGTGGTTCTCACAGAACGGCGCTTTTCTCCACTAAATGGATGCCATGGAGCGCATATATCATGAACGCTTTGATATCTTCTCCGTAAGGATTAACACTCTAATAGAAAGCGTTTTTCACAAACGGTTACTAGGTCGAAGCTGGCAATACACTTAGCCGGATTTCATCGATTTGATTTTACAACGTATTCTGTTACAAAATATGATAAGAGAAAACTTTAGAGATAATTTAGTTGGATAAGAAGTCCCCGTGAAAGGTAGTTGGAAAACAGATCTCATTTTTTAACTCTCTATATTTTTT